>NW_026694389.1:0-67825 GCF_021218885.2 Marmota monax | reverse complement strand
GAGTTGGCCGACAGAGACTCCAGGCGCTCCCTGAATCCACAGGCCTGAGCCCATTGGTGACAGCGCCCCTCAGTCCCCCTGGCCAGCCGGGTGGAGAGTGTGACAGTGGCAGAGACTCCTCGCAGCCTCCCCATCCCCTGGGCCAGCCTCAGCCCCTGCTCCAGTCCTATCTATCTGGCAGGTGAGCGCAGCAGCCTGGCGTCTTCCCGGGCTGTCGTGATTGTCAGGTGGGACCAGGAGAAGAATCCAATTCCAAGCCAGGGGATGGCGCACACCTCTCATCCCAGTGGGGGCTGATGCAGGAGGATTGTGAGGTCAAGGCCAGCCTGAACAAGTGGGTGAGGCACTTAGAGACTCAGGGAGACCCTGCCTCTAAATAAAATGCAAAATAGGGCTCGGGATAGGGTACAGTGGTCAAGTGCCCCTAAGTTCAATGCCAGGTACAAAAAGAAAAAAAAAAATACATAAATCTCCAAACACCATTTTCCTGCAGGAGGGGAGCTGCGGTGTACAGGGACCTTGCTTATTCCTGAGCTAGTTTTGTGGAGTTTATTTGTGTTTGTTTGTTTGTTTTGTTTTGTAGATAACAGAAGGGTGCTTTACCACTCAGCTCTGTCCCTGGTAGTTTTAGTTTTTATTCTGACCACGGGTCTAGCTAAGTTGCTAAGATTGGCCTGGTTAGGGTTTGATTGATAATGACTTTTCCATTGCAATTAAGTGTATAATTTTTACACACATGTATTCGTGGATGGACATTGTTGATGTCGTGATTCCTTGATGACAATTGTAACAGTACAGCTTCCCAATGCACATGTTAGGTAATAACTTCTTTTTTTTTCTCTTATAATTTAAAAGTTTCTTGGTTAAGTTTACATATATTTAACTTTGTGGATGAATTTTAGGACTGGGTGCTTCCATTAAGAGTAAAGCATCACAGTTATACATATTAGTGCATCACAGTTATACATAATACCACATGCATATGGCACCTGTGTAAAACTTACCTATTGTATTTTATACTATTTTTAAGCTGAATGTACCATGACTATTAATATATTATCCTGGTCATATGAACTGATTGCAGCAAGTCCCTGTGGTGGGGGACTACCATGTGTCTTTAATGGCAAAACAGTTTCCACAAATAGTTAAGAAGCACTTAAACTTTTTGAGTTTATTAGAATTCTTTTGTTTCCTATCGTCATTGATACTATTACATTTTCCCCCTGATAGGGTTTTAGTTTACATTTATTGGGTTTCTAAAGATGTTGGATTCTTTTTATTCTTATTACTGAACACATGGGTATCTCCTGTAAAAATTGGCAGCTCAAGTCTCCTCCCTGAATTTCTTCTGTGGTGGATTTCAGAGTGTTGGGACCGTGAGAATCACCACTCCGTGGGCTCTTTTCCTATCCAAGAGGGCTAGGATCTGCAGGTGTCTCAGGTTTTTCTCCCCCCTGAGGTTTCTTTCTTTTGGGGGGCATGGGGAGCAAAGAGGATTGAATGCAGAGGTCCTTTCCCACAGAGCTATATCCCTTGTACTTTTTATCATTTATCTCCTGACAGATGCTGAGATGCTGAGTCTGGCCTTGAACTTATACCTCAGCCTCCTGAGTGGCTGGGATTACAGGTGTGTGCCCTCCTGCCTGGGGCCCCCTGAATGTTCTAAATGTAAGGGAAGCAAAATATCAGATCCACAACCCTGTCTACCAGACAAAACCTGTACACATATATCAATGAATTTCTCAAATTCCAGTCCCTTGTCCCCATTTCCAGTGACAGTTTTTCCTCCCCACTGTAATAAAATAAGAAGCAAAGGTTTTGTTTTCTGTTTATGAGCATTTCACATGACAGAAATGTACACCAAAAACCAATTGACATTTGAAAAAATATGTGTGTGTGTGTGTGCTCGCGCTCGCGCTCGTGTGTGCATTTGTATTCTCCCTTCCTCACCCAGGCCAGACACCTTGTCAGAATGTATTTGGGTTGAGAGTCCTTCATGTGGACTGCATGTCCCAGGGGTCTCATGCCCTCTGTGATATTTTCCTGGTCGTGTTTTGGCTCTGCCTGGTATGAGGATCCCACACCTGGCACATCTGAGGTCTCTTGAGCTTTTGGTAAATATCAGCCACC
Source organism: Marmota monax (assembly GCF_021218885.2). Lineage (NCBI taxonomy): Eukaryota > Metazoa > Chordata > Mammalia > Rodentia > Sciuridae > Marmota > Marmota monax. Next base: position 65,695 of record NW_026694389.1, on the reverse strand, counting down.
TGTTGACCTATGAGCAGGTGCATTTAGGGGAAGTAGTTTCTCAGGCGAATAGGTGACTGCTCTGTGGCTGGGAGGAGTCTCCTTATCCAGAAGCCAGTTCAGAAGTTCCCTCTTCCTGGCTCCTGTTGATTCTGGAACAGCGATGGGCATGCAGCCATTTATTAACACACTGGTTCAAGTCACTTTGGAAATGCGTCCAGAGTGGTTGTTACTCTGTCAGCTTTTAAAGAACTCCATGCTATTTTTTAAAATGGCTGAACTAAGCTTATATTCTAGCCCCATGTGAGCGGGTCTTTCTCCATATCCATGTCATTGCAGGACTGGTTCCTTTGCCTCTTTGGTAGGAGCCTTTCCCACAGCTGGGCTCAGGCTGAAGAATGTCTCCTACTTGGCTGGGGGCTGAATTGCTGATGCAGTTGGTTAGAACCCAGGCTGCCTGTGCTCACTGCAAGAAGGTGGTGTGAGCCTATTCTAGAAGGAAACGGGGAGCTGTGGTTTTAACCCTATTTCTTCACTCCTGCTGTGGGTGGGGATCGTAGTCCATGAGTGCTTGCATCCAATGTAAAGCCCCTCCTTTGGGATCCAGGGAGATTTGCACATGCACAGTGGCCATTGCTCCCAAAGCTTGGTGGGTTAGGATGGAATCCATGGAATGGGAAAAAATGTTGGGACCCTGAGTGCCTTGACATACTTCTACCAGAAACAACTGGTCAGACCTGGAGTTATTACTGAGGTAGGGGGGAGAGGGCTCAGGCAGGGCTGATGGGTGGACTGCATTTGTCCTGTCTACCCTTAGGGACTGGCTAGAGAGGAGCTCAAATGTTAGCAACCACAGTTTGCAGATCATGCTGCAAATCCCTTCTAGGGATAAACTGGGACCCTTGATCTCACTCCCCTTCTGCCCTGGTCCCATGGATAAAGCTCATGACCCACCACAGCCATAGAAAACCACCCCTTTTCCACTCCTGATACTTGTGTATATCCAGTTCGTTTTTCTATGAGCACCAGACAAATTGTGTTTCCAGCGACAAGTCATTTAGTGTCCAATGTGCTCCATTTGTGACCCCAATAAGTCTTCATCTACTCTGGGTGACACTGGATTGGGGTATTCTGTCCAAATTATGTAGCACATCGCTCAAGGCAGGACTAATGCCCAAGTGTCCCCCAACTTTGCCTGCCCTTCAGATGGTAGAGATTTTCTCAGTGGTCCAATGCATATGTCTCTCAACCCATGTATAACTTTATTTAAGAGGGACTCCAAACAGAAGTAGGTGTTTATTTGGTGTATTCATGTGTGGAGAGAATCCAGGAGCCTCCTTTTCTGGTGTAATTTTGAAACATAATCCTACTCAATATGTGCTTCTTCAGGGTGGTGGAGTATAATCCAGTACCACGCACGTCCTGCACCCAAGCCCTACCAGTGCTCTTAACCTCCAGTTCCCACACCTCCCTTCACGTTGGGTTGTCTTGTTCATTCACATCAAATCCTCTGCTGGAGATGGTTGCATTTATCTAGGCCTTTTCATTCCACTTCATAATAAAATTGACATTTACATACATATGGTGCCATTTATTAAATTTCTGCATTGTGATTTTTTTTGGTCCTCAAATTACTGCAATATGATAATTTTATAACATGCATTAGTGCCTTGTAATGATAGCTCCGGCTTTTACTCTTAGAGTTCAGAATTCCTGGCTAATTTCATATCAATTCACCCTTCCAGGAGAATTTTCAAACTGTTTGCTTTGGTCTCTTCTTCAATGAAAAGGAAATCATGGTAAAATTTTGATGTGGTGTTGTCATAGATGAACCTGAGGGAAGCTGTCCTCTTTATAATGAGGAGTCCTATCATCTTTACCCAGGATGTGTAATTCAGTCTTTTATGTGCTTATCTGTATTTGTATTTTTTTCAAATTCTGCAGATGTACTTTTTAAGTATGATTATATGTGAAATATGACATTTATGTGACAGCTATATAAAACTGACATGGTGTTTCATAGTATTTGTCAAACTGTATGCAATATGGCAAACAAAATGTGGCTGATTGCCAGAGATGGTTATTTTCCATAGTTTATTATTTATTCCCAAATGGACATCCTCTGTCACCAGACCCCTGGTCTCGGCTCTGTAGGAGTGTGCTGTGTCCCCATATGAACAGATGCTGTAGTGTCCACATCTGTTTCTGTGGACCTTCATGATAACCCCACATGTTCTTCAACACTGTCTCAATTTGTGTTCAATGTGACTTTATTGTACAGTCCCTCCTTTCTAAAGGTGTTGATTGCTGTGTGATGAAGGGACATTTAGATACCTGCTATTTGAAGGGGCTGTACACGGCTCTTGCCTGCGTTTCTCTCATAGTCTCTGTCCTTCATTCTTAGAAGTATTTGGTTAAAGTTGAGGCAACTGCTTTCTTTCATCTGTCGCTTCTCCTTGTATTCTTTAAAGGAGTCATTTGAGGAATAGAATTTTTGTTTTCATATATACAATTTATAAATTTAAAATATTTCTTTTTTCTGTAACTTTGTAAAGGACTTTTTTTTCATTCTTTTTTCCTTTTGTGAAACTGGGGATTGGAACCAGAGTGTCCTATTACTGAACTATATCCTCAGTCCTTTTAAAAATTTTATTTAAAATTTTAATTTTTTCTTAATTTTTTTAAATTTTTTATTGTTGGCTGTTCAAAACATTACATAGTTCTTGATATATCATATTTCACAATTTGATTCAAGTGGGTTATGAGCTCCCATTTTTACCCCATATACAGATTGCAGAATCACATCAGTTACACATCCATTGATTTACATATTGCCATACTAGTGTCTGTTGTATTCTGCTGCCTTTCCTATCCTCTACTGTCCCCCCTCCCCTCCCCTCCCCTCCCCTCCCCTCCCCTCTTCTCTCTCTGCTCCCTCTACTGACATTCGTTTGTCCCCCTTATATTATTTTCCCCCTTCCCCTCACTTCCTCATGTATGTACTTTTGTATAACTCTGAGGGTCTCCTTCCATTTCCATGCATTTTCCCTTCTCTCTCCCTTTCCCTCCCACATCTCATCCCTGTTTAATGTTAATCTTCTTCTCATGCTCTTCGTAATTTTTTAAAAAAATTACTACTGCCTTTTTTTTTTTTTAATTTAGGCAGGGTTTCACACAGTTGCTGTGGTCAGCTTCACAATTGTGATCCTCCTTCCTCAGCCTCCAGACCACTGGATATATCAGGTGTGTAGCACCACATACATCTTATCTTAGTTAGTTAGTTAATTTGTTTGTTTCTTTTTTTCTAGATGTTTTTTAGATCATGATTTTTATGTTTTTTGTTATTTTTTTAAATACACAACAACAGTGGAATGCATTATAATCCTTATTACACATACAGCACAATTTTTCATATTTCTCTATATAAAGTATGTTCACATCAATTTATGCCATTATACATGTACTTTTTTGCATTTCAACTCTTGATACACATATATATCACAATTTTCATCTCTTTGTATATAAGGTATGTTGACACCCAATTCAAGTCTTTATAGATGTACTTTGTATAATGATGTCCATCACATTCCATCATCCTTGCTAATCCCCTGTGTCCTCCCTTTCCCTTCCACCCCTCTGCCCTATCTTGAATTCATCTATTCCTCCCATTCTCCCCCTCCCCAACCCACTATGAGTCAGCCTCCTTATATCAGAGAAAACATTCTGCATTTTTTTGGGGGGGGATTGGCTAACTTCACTTAGCATTATCTTCTCCAACTCCATCCATTTACGTGCAAGTGCCATGATTTTGTTCTTTTTTAATGATGAGTGATATTCCATTGTTTATATAAGCCAGATTTTTAATCCACTCATCCACTGAAGGGCATCTAGGTTGACTCCACAGTTTAGGTATTGTGAATTGTGCTGCTATAAACATTGACCTGGCTGTGTCCCTGTAGTGTGCTGTTTTTAAGTTATTTTTGTATAGTCCGAGATGAGAAATAGTTGGGTCAAATGGTGGTTCCATTCCCAGATTTTCCAGGAATCTCCATAATGCTTTCCATATCAGCTTCACCAATATGCAGTCCCACCAGCAGTGTATGAGTGTGCCTTTTGCCCCACATCCTCACCAACACTTGTTGTTGTTTGTCTTCATAATACCTGCCTTTCTGACTGGAGTGAGATGGTATCTTAGAGTGCTTTTAATTTGCATTTCTCTGACTACTAGAGATGATGAGCATTTTTTCATATAATTGTTGATTGATTGTATATCCTCTTCTGAGAGGTGTCTGTTCAGGTCCTTGGCCCATATATTGATTGGAGTATTAGTTTTTTGGGTGTTGAGATGTTTGAGTTCTTTATATACCCTAGAAATTAGTGCTCTATCTGATGTATGAGGGGTAAAAATTTGCTCCCAGAAAGTAGGCTCTCTATTCTATTTTTTTTAATAAAAATCTTTAGTTTAAATCTATCCCATATGTTGATTCTTGGTTTTAATTCCTGTGCTATAGGAGTGTTATTAAGGAAGTTGTGGCCTAATCCCACATGATGGAGATTAGGGCCTACTTTTTCTTTGATTTGGAGAGTCTCTGGTTTAATTCCTAGATCCTTGATTCAATTTGAGTTAACTTTTATGCACGGTGAGAGAGAGGGATTCAATTTTATTTTGATGTATATGGATTTCCAGTTTTCCCAGCACCATTTGTTTAAGATGCTATCTTTTTTCAGTGCATATTTTTAGCACCTTTTTCTAATATAAGATTATATTGGTTTTGTGGGTTGGTCTCTGTGTCCTCTATTCTGAACTATTGGTCTACCAGCCGGTTTTGATGCCAGCATCATGCTGTTTTTGTTACTATGGTTCTGTAGTATAGTTTAAGGTCTGGTATAGTAATGTCACCTCCCTCCCTTTTCCTGCTAAGGATTGCTTTAGCTATTCTGGGTCTCTTATTATTCCAGATGAATTTCATGATATCTTTTTCTATTTCTATGAGGAATGCCATTGGGATTTTGGTCAGAATTGCATTAAATCTGTAGAGTGCTTTTGGTAGTAGGGTCATTTTAGTAATATTAGTTCTGCCTATTCAAGATCAAGTTAAATCTTTCCATCTTCTAAGGTCTTTGATTTCTCTTTAGTGTTTCGTAGTTTTCATTGTATAGATCCTTCACCTTTTGTTGATTCCCAAGTTTCTTTTTTTTTTTTTTTTGAGGATATTGCAAATGAGGTAGTTTTCCTCATTTCTCTCTCAGAGGATTTGTCACTGATATACAGAAATGCCTTTCATTTATGGGTGTTGATTTTATATCCTGCTACTTTGCTGAATTCTAGTTCTAGGAGTTTTCTAGTGGAGTTCTTTGAGTCTTCTAGGTACAGAATCCTATCATCAGCAAATAGTGCTAGGTTAAGTTCTTTTTTCCTATGCTTATTCATGTAATTTATTTCATCTTTCTAATTGCTCTGGCCAGTGTTTCAAGAACTATATTGAATAGAAGGGTTGGGAGAGGGCATCCCTGTCTTGTTTCTGATTTTAGAGGGAATTCCTTCAGTTTTTCTCCATTTAGAATGATGTTGGCCTAAGGCTTGGCATAGATACCCTTTAAAATATTGAGATAAGTTCCTGTTATCTCCAGTTTTTGTAATGTTTTGAACATGAAGAGGTGCTGTATTTTGTCAAATGCTTTCTCTGCATTTGTTGAGATGATCATAAGATTATTATCTTTAAATCTACTTTTGTGATGAATTACATTTATTGATTTCTGTATGTCGAACCAACCTTGCATCCCTGGGATGAATCCCACTTGATCATGATGAACCATCTTTTTGATATGATTTTGTATTTGATTTGCCAGAATTTTATTCAGAATTTTGCTTCTGTTTTGTAGAGGTATTGGTCTGAAGTACTCTTTCTTTGCTATGTCTTTGTCTGATTTTAGAATCAAGGAGATATTTGCCTTATAGAGTGAGTTTGGAAATGCTACCTCTTTTTATATTTCATGGAATAATTTGAGGAGTGTTGGTGTTAGTTCTTCTTTGAAGGTCTTGTATCCATTGAGTCCTGGGCTTTTTTTTCTTGGTAGACTTTTGATGGTGTCTTATATTTCATTGCTTGAAAATGATCTGTTTAACTTACTCAGTTTGGGTAAGTTACATGATTCTAGACATTTGTTGATGTCTTCAATATTTTCTGTTTTATTGCAGTACAAATTTTCAAAATAATTTCTAATTATCTTCAGTATTTGTCTAGTGTTCATGGTGATATTTCTTATTCATCATGGATTTTAGTAATTGGAGTATTTCTCTCCTTCTCAACATTAGCATGGATAAGGTTTCATCACATGTATTTATTTTTTCAAAGAGCCAACTTTTCATTTTGAAAATAAAAAAAAATAAATAAAAACATGGCAGCGGAATATATTACAATTCTTATTACACATATACAGCACAATTTTTCATATCTCTGTATATAATGTAGATTCATATCAATTTGTGTGTTCATACATGTACTTTGGATAATGATGTCAATTATATTCCACCATCCCTGCTAATCCCTTTCCCTTCCCTATTCCTTCCACCACTCTGCCCTAAATAGATTACATCTATTCCTCCCATGCTCCCCCTCCCTATCCCACTATGAGTCAGCCTCCTTATATCAAAGAAAACATTCAGCATTTGTTTTTGGGGGTTTGGCTAACTTTGCTTAGCATTATCTTCTCCAATGCCATCCATTTACCTGCAAATGCCATGATTTTATTTTCTTTTATTGCTGATTAATATTCCATTGTGTACAAATGCCACATTTTCATTATCTATTCATCTATTGAAGGAGATCTAGGTTGGCTCCACAGTTGAGCTATTGTGAATTGTGCTGCTAAAAATATTGTGGCTGTGTCCCTGTAATATGATGTTTTTAAGTCCTTTGGGTATAGACCGGGGAGTGGGATAGCTGGGTCAAATGGTGGTTCCATTCCCAGTCACTTTATCAATTTTTAATTGTTCCTTTTGTTTCTGTTTCATTGATTTCAGCTCTGATTTTAATGATTTTCTGTCCTTTCCTGCTTTTGGTTTTGATTCATTTTTTTCTAGGGCTTTGAGATGTAATTTTAGGTCATATATTTGACATTTTCTTTTTTTAAGGAATGAACTCCATGTAATGAACTTAGTAATGCCTTCATAGTGTCCCAGAGATTTTGATATGTTGTATCTGTGTTCTCATTCACCTCTAAGAATTTTTAATCTCCTCTTTGATGTCTTCTGCAACCAATTGTTCATTCACTAGCATATTATTTATTCTCCAGGTATAGGAGTAGCTTCTATTTTTATCATTGATTTCTAATGTTGTTCCATTATGATTTGATAGAATGCAGGGTAGTATCTTTACTTTTCTGTATTTGCTTAGAGTTCCTTTTTGGCATGACATATGGTCTGTTTTAGAGAAGGATCCATTTTTTTTTTTTTTTTTTTGCTGAGAAGAAAGTGTACTCACCTGTTGAAGGAGGAAATATTCTATGTATGTCAGTTAAATCCAAGTTATTGATTGTATTATTGAGTTCTATAGTTTCTGTCTGGCTTTTGTTTGGAGATCTAGCCATTGGTAAAAGAGGTATGTTAAAGTAACCCAGAATTATTGTCTTGTGGTCTACTTGGCCCTTGAACTTGAGAAGAGTCTGTTTGAACATAGATGCTCCATTGTTTTGGGGGTATGTATATTTATAATTGTTCTGTCTTGTTGATGTATGGTTCCCTTAAGCAGTATATAGTGTCCTTCTTTATCCCTTTTGATTAACTTTCACTTGAAGTCCACATTATTTGTGTTTTTGTTACTATTGCTCTGTAGTATATTTTAAGGTCTGGTATAGTGATACCTCCTGCTTTGCTCTTCCTGCTTATAATTGCTTTAGCTATTCTGGGTCTCTTATTTTTCCAGATTAATTTCTATTTCTATGAGAAATGTCATTGGGATTTTGACCAGAATTGCATTAAATCTGTATAGTGCTTTTGGTAACATGGTCAATTTGATAATATTGATTCTGCCTATGCAAGAGTTAGGTAGATCTTTCCATCTTCTAAGGTCTTCTTTGATTTTCTTTTCTTTAGGGTTCTGTAGGTTTCATTGTATAGATATTTCACCTCTTTCGTTAAGTTGATTCCCAAGTATCTTATTTTTTTCTTTTTTTGAAGTTACTGTAAATGGGGAAGTTTTTCTCATTTTTTTCTCGAGGCTTTGTCACTGATATACAGAAATGCCTTTTTAAATGGATTTTTATTTTATATCCTGTGGCTTTGCTGAAATCATTTTTTAGTTCTAGAAGTTTTCTGGTGGTGCTTTTGGCATCTTCTAGTTATAGAATTTTATTGTCAGCAAATAGTGCTAATTAGTGGTATAGTTACTCCTTTAATTTCTTTTGTCTCTCTAATTGCTCTGGCCAGTGTTTCAAGAAGTGTTTTGAATAAAAATGGTGAAAGAGGGCATCCCTGTCTTGTTTCAGTTTTTAGAGGGAATGCCTTTAGTTTTTCCCCATTTAGAATGGTGTTGGCATGAGGCTTCGTGTAGAGAGCCAGTATGATGTTGAGATATGTTCCTGTTATCTGTATTTTTTCTAATGTTTTGAACATGGAAGGGTCCTTTTTTTTCAAATGGTTTTTCTTCGTCTATTTAGATGATCATATGATTCTTAGATTTTTAAGTCTATTGATGTGATGAATTACATTTATTGATTTCCATATGTTGAACCAACCTTGTATCCCTGGGACAAACGCCACTTGACCTTGGTGCATGACCTTTATAATATGTTTTTGTATTCAATTTGACAAAATTTTATTCAGAATTTTTTCATCTATGTTCATTAGAGATATTGGCCTGAAGTTTTCTTTCTTTCATTTGTCCCTGCCTGGTTTTGGGATCAGGGTGATATTGGCCTTATAGAATGAGCTTGGAAGTGCTACTTCTTTCTATATTTCTTGAAAAAAATTGAAGAGTATTGGTATTTTTGTAGTTCTTCTTTAAAGGTTTCATAGAACATGGCTGTGTATTCATCCTTTCCTGGGCTTTTTTTTTTTTTTTTTTTTTTGCTTGGTAAGCTTCTGATGGCTTCTTCTATTTCATCACTTTATATTGGTCTGTTTAAATTGTGTATGTCTTCCTGACTCAAGCTGGGCAATCATATGACTTAAGAAATTTGTCGATGCCTTCAATATCTTCTATTTTATTGGGGTATACATTTTCAAGATAATTTCTAATTATCCTCTATTTCTGTAGTGTCTGTTGTGATATTGCCTTTTTGATCATGTATGCTGGTAATCTGAGTTTTCTCTCTCCTTCTCTTGATTAGCATAGCTAAGAATCTGTCAATTTCATTCTTTCAGATAACCAACTTTTTGTCAATTTTTAACTGTTTCTTTTAATTCATTTTCAGTTCTAATTTTAATTATTTCTTGCCTTCTACTGCTTTTGCTGTTGATTTGTTCTTCTAGGGCTTTGAGATTAAGTATGCAATCAATTATTGACTTTTTCTTCTTTTAAGGAATTAACTTTATGCAATGAATTTTCCTTTATTGCTGTTTGCATTGTGTCCAAGAGATATTGATATGTTGTGTCTATGTTCTTGTTTACCTCTAAGAATTTTTTAATCTCCTTCTTGATGTCTTCTGTAACCCATTGTTCATTCAGTAGCATTTTATTTAGTCTACCGGTGATTGCAAAATTTTTATTTTTGTCACTGATTTCCAATTTCATCCCATTATGGTCTGATAAAATGCTTGGTAGAGTCTGTACTTTTTTGTATTTGCTAAGAGTTGCTTTGTGGCATATTATATGGTCTATTTTAGAGAAAGATCCATGTACTGCTGAGAAGAAAGGGTATCCACTTGATGCCAGTTGAAATATTCTATATATGTCAGTTAAGTCTAAGTTATTAATTGTGTTATGGAGCTCTATAGTTTCTTTCTTAAACTTTTCTTTGGAAGATCTTTCCAGTGGTGAGAGAGCTGTGTTAAAGTCACCCAGGATCACTGTGTTGTGGTCTATTTGACTATTGAACTTGAGAAGAGTTTGTTTGATGAACATAGCTGCACCATTGTTTGGTACAGATATACATTTATGATTGTTATATCTTTTGGTGAATGGTTTCCTTGAGGAGAATGTAGTGTTCATCTTTATTTCTTTTGATTAACTTTGGCTTGAAGTTTACTTTATTTGATACAAGGATGGAAACCCCTGCTTGCTTACTCAGTGTATGTGAGTGGTATGATTTTTACTAACCTTTCACCTTCAGTCTGTGTATGTCTTTATGAGATGAGTCTCCTGTAAGTAGCATATTGTTGTGTCTTTTTTAAAAATCCACTCTGCTAGCTGATGTCTTTTGATTGTTGAGTTTAAGCCATTAGCATTCAGTGTTATTATTGAGGCATGGTTTGTATTTCCAGACATATTTCTTTATTTTTGTTATTTAACCTGATTTTCTTCTTTGATTAGTTTTTCCTTTAGAGTACTACCTCCCTCAGCTGACTTTTATTGTTGTTTTTCGTTTCCTCTTCATGGAATACTTTTCCAAGGATGTTTTGTATTGCTAGTTTTCTAGCTATAAGTTTTTTTTTTTTTTAACTTTTGTTTATTGTGGAAGGTTTTTACTGCATCTTCAAATTTTTTGCTGGATACAAGATTCTTATTTGGCACTTTCACAGCTTGGTATATGTTGTTCCAGGATCTTCTAGCTTTCAGGGTCTACATTGAAAAATCTGCTACTATCCTAATTGGTTTTCCTCTACATGTAATCTGATTCCTTTCTCTCGTGGCTTTTAAAGTTATCTCCTTATTCTGTATGTTGGGCATTTTTATCATAATGTGCCTTGGTGTGAATCTATTGTGATTTTTGTTCATTTGGTGTCCTCTAAGCTTTTTGAATTTGAATTTCCAATTCTTTTTTCATGTTTGGAAATTTTTCTATTTCATTGAATAGATCATTCATTCCTTTGGTTTATGCCTCTATGCCATCCTCTCTCCCAATAACTCTTAAATTTGGTCTTTTTATGATATTCCATATTTGTTGAATATTGTGCTCATGGTTTCTTACCATCATTACTGTGTGCTCTATCTTCTTTTCAAAATTACATATTTTATCTTCATTGTCTGATGTCCCATCTTCCAAGTGGTCTACTATGTTGGTGATGGTTTCATTTGAGCTTTTAATTTGGTTTATTGTTTCTTTCTTTTCAAGGGTTTCTGTTTATTTAGAACCTCTATTTCTCTGTTGATGCAATCTTTTGCTTCTTGGATTTGTTTATGTAGCTCCTTGTGGAAGTGACTTTTCACTGCTTGTATTTGCTCTCTCATATCTTCCCTGAGTTAACAGAACATTTTAACCATGTATATCCTGAAGTCGTTCTCTGTCATTTTTTCTGCTCTGGCTGACAATGATTCTAATGATGTGTTTTCTTAATTTGTTTGGGGCACTTTCTTTTCTTGTTTTTCATGTTTCTCATGGGTCTGCCAGTTGGGCACATGTGTAGTGTGACCAAAGCCCACCACCTGATGTGAGCCTGGCTGTGAGAGGTCTTACAGTGGGGAAAAGCTAAGTGAGAGGGAGACAGGACTAAAAGTTGGAGTTTAACAGAGAGACCAGGAGCTGGGATATCTCCAGGCAAGAGAGGGAGACAATACCGGGAGCACAAGTCATATGAGTGGTCTAAAAAGAGACACGCAAGATGCAATCTCTCTGCATGGACTGGCAGGTGGCACTACCAGCTTCCAGACACCCTACACCAAGACCAGACTTCCCACCCTGGTTACCTACACCATCCAGAGACACCAGCTTAAAACAGACAACCCCACCTATTGGATGAAAACAGAAAAGAAATGGATCTTTAAAATTAGCAACAACCCTGGTTTTTTTTTTTTTTTTAGTTTTTTTCCCCTGTTTTACCCCTCTGTCCTCTGGCCCTCACATCACCAATATATTGAAACCAGGAATTTTGCATGAAATAGAAGGACTGAGTCATCTGTATAATATAATATAGAGGTGTTGTATATGCCCTTAGTTTTTCTTCTTTTCATTTTTCTTTCCCTTCCAAATTTTACTATTTTAACATACTGTATTTTTTACTACTATTTTATTTTACATAATAATTGAATCCAACATTTCTGTACATTGAGACTAAACTGTAAATGTCTTCATAACAAATTGTTCAAAGGCAATATATTATTGGGATCAGTAAATAGTGTCCTTCACCATAAAGGAGGGATCTTGGAACCCTACAAGAGTACTACAAATCTGCAGAGTAATAATACCCCAGACCCATATAACTGAAGTGTATTTAAAATTTTTTCCATTAGAGTTTTAGGGTTTTGGTGGGAATTGGAAGTTTGCAGGGATCCAGGAAATGGACTTATTCTCAAACCCTCAGCTTTGATGAGTTTTCTCCGGTGCCCATTGGCCTAGGCTTGGGTACTATTTCTTTGCAGGTAAGTATTTTTTTATTTTATTATGTAGGAAATATGTGAGAGATTACTCCAGGGTTCTAGCAGTCAGTAGGGTCTTCACATCAGTACCCAATGGGAAATTCTTTCAAATTATCACCTCATTTTCCTTGACACAATTTTGATTAAGGAATAGCATGCCTGGTCGTGGGGAACATACACATGCTGGGCTCAGGGAATTCAGGTTCACTCTCTGATCCAGACATACATATATATTTGTAGACTGGCTCAAAAATATCAATTTAACTTTACTCTTTTATATAGTTTTTAGGGAGAAATCAAAGACACGTAGCATGTTTTTCATAAATCCCTTATCTTCAAAATGCCAGGTTGTCTTGTGATATCATCATTCCTCTAATGGGCTCAGAAAAAAATATTTTCATTCATTTACAGTTTTTATCATTTTTTAAGTTTCACGTGTAGTTGCAATTTTTTTTTTGAAATCCTCTACACCTACAGAATTAACTCAGAAACTGACTACTATTTTTATATATAAATTTTCTTCCACTATACTTTGGAAGTGATTTTAGGACCTCAATTGTGCCATTCTTCCTAAACTAGTTCCTATTAAGTATTTTCCATGTTTGTATTCTATTTTCTCTCCATTTTGAAGTGTGATTTGTTTCTTTGTTAATACAATTTATTACATCTCACAGGAACCCAGATTCACCCTTTAAATTTATTCCACTAATTAAAAAAAAATAGTAACTTACTCAGGACCCCTGCTTTTAGAGAGCTTTCAATCACTGTGACCAAAAAACAAAAACTTAGAGGGAGGAAAAATTTATTTTGGCTCATCATGGTTTTAGAGGTTCATTACAGTCACTAACACCATAGCTTTGGGTCAAAGCTGAGGCAGAGCATCAGGATGGAAGTGTGTGACAAAGGAAATCAGCGTAGAACATGACTGCTCTGAAGCTGAGAGAGGATGCCATTCAACAGGGACATTGTATAAACCCCAAAGGCAGACCCCAGGAAACTACTTCCTCCAGACACAACCCATCTTCCTAATTATAACACCCAGATGCATATCAGTGGATTTGTTTGTTGGGCTCATAATCTAACCATTTCACCTCTGAGCAGTCTTGTAGAATTTCATACATGAACCTTTGGGGAAAACCTCATACCTAATCCATAATACCATCTCATTTTAACTGCACTTTATGAAACTGAACAGGAAAAGTAAATACAAATTATATTTTCTGGCATCAGGAAATTCCAGTACCTTGGTTCTTTAATCCATGTATCAAGTTTTGGTGCCTTTCAAATTTGCATTAGAAAATAGAAATCACAATTGAGGCAAAAAGCAAAAGGAGTCAGTGGAATTAAAACATTGTTCCATTGCCTGTTAATGATTCAGAGTGGCTGTTTACATTGCAGCATATTCTTAGAAGCACATTACATCGAGACCAATTTCATTCCTCAGTATCTCTTGACCCTCCCTGATTCCCTTCCTTTATCTAAATGTTTATCTTCTATTTTCAAAAGATGCATTTTTTCTACTTATTCCACATATGAGATTAAATGTACAACACAGTCTTCTGTGTCTGGCTTATTGGACTTAAAGTACTGCTCCCAAATCGCATCCGTTTTCTTGTAATCAGTTGACTTTGTTCTTCTTTGTGGTTGAATAAATCTCCATTGTGTATGTATACCACATTTTCTTTATCCATTCATCAGTTAATGCACACCTGGCTAGATCTCATAACTTAGCCATTGTAAATCGTGTGGTTGTAAACATGGGAATGGTTAGTGTGTTGTGTCTTTAATTCTTTTAAATGTATACTGAGGAGTGATCGCATAGATTAGCTGTATCATATAATTTCAGTTTCTAGTTTTCTAAGAAATTCACATAATGATTTCCATTCTGCCTGTACCATTTCATTCCTACCCACATTATATAAGGGTTTCCTTTTCCCCACATTCTTGCCAGCACTGGTGGTGGTTTTTATTCTAGATGATGGCTGTTCTGACTACAATGGCTTGAAATCTCAGTAGAGAGTTCATTTGCATTTCCGAGATGGCTAAACATGTTGAAATGTTTTCACAAAACTGTTGGCCATTTGAACTTCTTTCAGAAGCTTCTTCTTTTTTTTTTTTGTGGTCCAATTGTTGAATGGGTTAATTTGTATTTTATTTTCATGTTGATTTCTTAAAAATATATATATTCAAATATAATCATATGTTGGAGTAGCAAATGGCAAAAATTTCTTTTTCAGTATGTTGTCTCTTTATGCTGTTATTTTCCCCTTTGCTGTGCATAGCCATAACCAGTGTTGGTTATTGATATTATTTTCTGCGCTATGAGTATTTTTTAGAGAGTCACTGCCACTCACTATGGCCCTCACAGGAAACGGCAGATAGGTTCCCCTGCATGGAGTGAGCTGGCTGTAAAATAAAGTTAATCAAAGGAAGGCATCAAAGCCACATGACACAGGAAGTAATTGTAGAAAGTGTAGATGGAATGGCTCTTAGGAGTTGAGCTTCCACACTGGAAGGAGAGTATGAGAGCCCAGGTTTGGTTTATTTACATGGGGGAATAGCAAAGGTTTTGCCATAGAATGTTCTTTGGCCACTTAATGTAGGAGGTGGGCTGTCCAGGCCCAAAGGTAATGCCCAACTCCAGGGCCACCAGAGCAGCCTCCCTGGCCCAGCAAAGACTGAGGTCCCTGCTATGCATAATGCATTAAGTGGGAGGAGACACCAAATCACTTGGAAAGCCAAACCAGAATCCCCTGGGCTCAGGGCCTAGTGAAGAGGCTACAGAAACTCAGGGTGGCTCCTCACACCTACCTACTCCAGTGCTTCCCTTAGGTTTTATTTTAACAATTTCAAAGTTCTGGGGTGTATTCTCTGGTATTCAGTTCAGTTATCATTGACCTGTGAATATTCCATTTTCCCAGCATAATTTGTTAAAGGATTTCTTCACTCCAGTGCAAACTTTGGAACCTTTGTCAATAATCAACTGAAGGAAATTCTGTAGGTCTCTGTACCTTTAATCATCTCACTGGTCTCTGTGTCTCTTCCCAGAACGTCTCTGTTTCTCTCCCTATGGTGCAGTCATATAATTTGAAGTCAGGAATAGTGAGGTCTCTGGGTTGATGGTCTACAGAATTTACAGGGTTACAGAATTGCTTCCTGTCCTGGGTTGTTATTATTCTATATGATTTTTAGGATTTTCTAGTTCTGAGAATAATATCATAGGTCATTTGAAGGAGATTGTATGGAATCTGTAGGCAGGTTCAGTTAATCTGATGACTTTATTAATCTGTCTATGATGTTTATTTTCTTAGCGTTTTGTAAATTTGCTTGTAGTGGTATTTCAGTTCTTTGCTTAGACTGGTAACTAAGCATTTTACGTTATTTGGAACAGAATGAATTTCCTGATTTATTTCTCAACAGAGTTATTATTTTGGTTAAGGGTATTGATTTTTGGACCTTGATTTATTTATTTTGCAACTTTTCTAGACTTGTTTATCAGCTCTAAATGTCTTCTGGTGAAAAGTATACAATTTTCTAAAGTTTAGATCATATAATTAGCAAACAGAGATAATTTGTCTTTTTAAAATATTTAGTTGTAAATGAACACACAGTAGCTTTATTTTTATGTGGTGCTGAGTCTTGAACCCAGTGCCTCACTCATGTGAGGCAAGCCCTTTGCCACTGAGCTACAGCTCCAACCCCTCTTTTCCTATTTGACAAGAGGCAGATATAAAATGTTACAAACACTCCAACTAACATTTAAGTACTTTAGTGTACAGGAGTGGTGATGGTGCACATTATTTGATTGCCCATTATTTTTAGAAGAAAAGCACACAGCTCTTTCCTATTCAGTAGGATGTTGGCTTAAGTTTGTTGTATATAGCGTTTATGATGTCGAGGTAAGTTCCTTCTAAGTTTCTTTAGAATTTTTATCAAGAAATGATGTTGAATTTCGACAAAAGCTTTTTCCAGCACCTATTAAAATGATCACATGGGTTTTATACTTTGTTCTATTTGTATGTGTATTATAATTATTGATTTGTGTTTGTTGCATTCCTGAAAAGTAAACAACTTGATCATGTTGAATGATTTTTTAAGGTTCTTTGAATTTTATTTGATTTGCTATCTTTTTGAGCAGGCTTTCATCTAAGTCCATCAATTATATTTGTAGTTTTCTTTCCTGTTATGTGGTTTTTATCTTGAAATTTTTTTGTGGTATTATGGATTGAACCCAGAAACATAACTCTGAACTACAATTCCAGTTTAATTTTATTTTGAGATAAGTTCTTGGTAAGTTACTGAGGCTGGCCTTTAGCTTGTGATCCTCCTGCCTTGGCCTCCCAAATTGTTGTGATTAGAGGTGTACAAAAGAGCTGGGCTCTTGTCTAGTTTTTATAACATCGTGATGCTTACTTCATAGAATAAATTTGAGAGAGTTCCTTGCTTCTCTATTTGTGGAATAATTTGAGAAGCATTATGTTAATTCCTTCTTAATGATCCGGAATTTAGTATGAAATTCCTGTTGTATGAAACTGTTTTATTTTTTGAAGGTTTGGTATTACTGCTGCAATTCCATTCTTTAAAAATTTTTTTTGAGGAACTTTATTATTTCTTTCCTACATGACAATAGTGGAATGGATTACATTCACAATTATCCATTCACACCGCAATTTTTCATAACTCTGTATATAAAGTATGTTCATAGCAAATTATGCCATTATACATGAGTTCTTATTGATTTTTTTGCATTACAATTCTTAATACACCGTTATAAAACAATTTATCTTATCTGTTTGCATATAAGGTATGCTGACACCAAAATTAAATCTTCATATGCACATTTTTTTATAATTATAACCATCTCCTTCCACCATCCTTGCTCTTCCCCTACTCCCTCCCTTTCCCTCCCATCCCTATTCCCTACCTAGAGGTAATCTTCTTCCCCACCCAAATTTGAGTCACCCCCCTTATAACAGAGAAAACCTTTTTCATTTGTTCTTTTGGGATTGGCTAACTTCAGTTACCATTATCTTCTCCAATGCCATCCATTTACCTGCAAATGCCATGATTTTGTTCTTTTTTAGTGCTGAGTAATATTGCATTGTGTATAAATGCCACATTTTTTATCCATTCATCTCCTGAAGGACATCTAGGTAGGTTCTAAAGTTTAGCTATTATGAATTGTGCTTCTATAAACATTGATGTGGCTGTGGTCCTGCAGTATGCTCTTTTTAGGTCTTTTGGGTATAGTCCAAGAAGAGGGATAGCTGGGTCAAATGGTAGTTCCATTCCCAGCTTTCCAAGAAATCTCCATACTCCTTTCCAAATTGGCCATACTAGTTTGAAGTCCAACCAGTAATGTAAGAGTGTACATTTTCCCCACATCCTCGCCAACACTTACTGTTTGTCTTCATAATAGCTGCCATTCTGACTGGAGTGAGATGGTATCTTAGAGTAGTTTTGATTTGCATTTCTTTGATTGCTAGACATGATGAGCATTTTTTCATATATTGATTGACTATATATCCTCTTAGAAATGTGTGTTCAGGTCCTTGGCCCATTTATTGATTGGATTATTTTTGGGTGGTACTTGTTGAGCTCTTTATATATACCAAATATTAGAGCTCTATCTGATGTGTGAGAAGTAAAAAAAAAAAAAAAAAAAAAAAAAAACTTCCTAGGATGTATGCTCCCTGTTCACCTCAAAGATTATTTCTTAAAAAAAAAAAACAAAAAAAACTTTATTATGAATCCATCCCATTTTTCATTCTTGGTTTTAATTCTTGTGCTATAGGTAAAGAACTTTATTATTTTTTAAATTCATATTTTTAATGTGGTGCTGAGGATTGAACCCAAGGCCTTCCATATGCTAGGCAAGCACTCTACCACTGAGCCATAACTCCAGCCCCGCTTTTTATTTTGGGCTTGTCAATTTATCTGCTTCGATTTTGGTAGATTATATGCACCTATGCATTTAATGGTTTCTTCTAGATTTTCCAATGTACTTTAATATTCCATTAGTACCTGGAATATTTGACAGTAGTCCCTAATAATCCTCTGAATTACATTGGTTTCTTTAGTAAGAGATCCTCTTTCCCCTCTGATTTTAAGAATACAATCTTCTCTTTGATTTGCTTGTCTAAAGGTTTTTTTTTTTTCATTTTATTAATTTCAAAGAACCAACTGTTTCTTCATCAGTCATTTGTATTATTCTTTCATTCTCCATTTTCTTAATTTTATTTCTGATCTTTATTCTTTCCTTGTACTAATTTGGGGAATAGTTTGCCTTTGTGTTTTTAGTAAGACTGAGGTTTTTTTGTAGTATTTTGCATTTTTCTTGATGTTGATTTCTTATTTCAGGCTATAATGGCCTGACAACATACAAGGCATGAAGTCTCCATGTTTATATTTGTTAGGAAGTCATTTGTGAGCTTAGATATGATCTATTTTGGAGACAGTTTCATCAACACATGAAAGTAAAATGTAATTAGCTATTGTTAAAGTACCTCATAGATATTTGTTATGTCCATTTTTTTGAATACTGTGCTTTAACTACAGGTCAGTTTTTTCTTCTAAAATGAGGGATGATTTTGTAACAGAAAGGTAAGTGTGGGCACATATAATCAGTTTCACATGATTTCAGGAGCTTGGACTAAAAAATGGTGGCAAATGTGTTGGCACTGGATTTTGAAAGAGTGGAGTTGGTAATACATTTTTTGATCAAACTGAAATATAACTTGGTTTGATGACTCACACCTGTGATTCCAGTGAGGCAAGAGGATTGTGAGTTCAAAGCCAGCCTTGGCAGTCGAGTGGTATCCTAAGCAAATTGACAAGATCCTCTCTCCAAGTAAAATATTTTAAAAAGTTGGGGTTGTGCCTCAAAGGAAAAGTGCTGGGTTCAATTCCTGGTACAAAAAATTACAATGATTGTGTAAATTGTATTTTTTCATAAGCACATATGTGTGATATTCTTATGGGCATTCTGAAAATAGCAGGTATCTCTGTGCCACTTATATGCCAGGGTTTGGTTTGCTCCTATAGATGGGCAACCTTATTCTTGTGTCACACAGCTTACTGTCCTTGGTTTGTTCCTCTGCTTTGTCTTCCTAGCCCTATCTTGTATCTAGGTGTGGTAGGTACAAATGCAGGGCTGATGTCCTAGTGTGGATGAGGGAGACCAACTCTGGGCTAATGCAAGAGCAAGGAAACTGGAAAGCCCCTGGGACTGAATGCCTGCTGAGATTGAGGACACTGATCAGCAGGGAAATGAGGTTTGGGTTTGACACACAGGCAAATCTTAAAAAAGTAGGTGTAAAACAGGATAAGTTTGTGGATGACCACTTAGAGTTCTTAGCTTGTGTCAAGAAACTAATAATAATAATAATAATAGTATAGAGTTACTTAAGATAGGAGAAAAAATCATTTTAATAATAAATGGTATAAAACAATGCATATAAAAAGGAGGGAAAAACAATAGATATGAAGGAGAGACATTAGAAAGTCTTTCAAAAAAAAAAACAATATTAGTAAGGTACATTTGTGCTAGGGATGTGGCTAGTGGTACAGAAGTTGCCTTGCTTGTGCAAGTACCCAGTTTTAATTTTCTTCAATTTTTATATTGATTAAAAGAAATTAGTTTTTTAAATTTTAATTATTCTAATTTGATATATTACAGCAGAATGCAATTCAGCTAATATTATACTACTAGAGCACATTTTTTCATGTCTCTGGTTGTACACAAAGTAGTCACATCATTTGTATTAACACATATACTAAGGATAATGATGTCCGCCTCATTCCACAGTCTTTCCTACTTCCTTATCTCCTCTGTTGCCTTCCCACCCTCTGCCCTATCTAATGTTCATCTATTTCTCCCATGCTCCCTTCCATCCCCACTATGAATTAGCCTCTTTATATCAGATAAATGTTTCAGCATTTGTCTTATTATGATTGGCTAACTTCACTTAACATTATCTTCTCTAACTCCACCACTTACCTGCAAATTTCATGATTTTATTATTTTATTGCTGAGTAATATTCCACTGTGCATATGTACCACATTTTCTTTATCCATTCATCCACCGAAGGACATTTAGGTTGGTTCCACAGTTTAGCTATTGTGAATTGTGCTGCTATAAACATTGATGTGGCTATGTTTCTGTAGTGTGCTGTGTTTAGGTCTTTTGGGTATAATCCTAGAAGAGGGATAGCTGGGTCAAATGGTGGTTCCATTCCCAACTTTCCAAGGAATCTTATTACTTTCCATATTGGCTGCACCAACTTGAAGTCCCACCAGCAATGTATGAGTGTATATTTTCCTCCACATCCTCACCAACAGTGTTGTTGCTTGTCTTCATAATATATGCCATTGTGACTGGAGTGAGATGATATCTTAGTTGTAAGTTCTGTGTCTAATTCATTTCTTTGCATAAAGATGCCAAGGTTTTCATAATTAATTAATAAGATTATAACATCTCCAGTGAAGTTCTGACTTCTCTTGTGTGTTTTTTGAATTTATTTCTAGGTTCCAGTTCTCTTCCACTAATCTGTTTGTATACTCCTTGCTACATATCTCACCTTTTGGGTTACTGTAAGTTCATAGTAAATCTCAGTGTCAGATATTTCTGTCCTTTAAACTTATTCTACAGAATTGTTGACCACTCTGTATGGCTGCCTTCTCCATATAGCCTTTAGAAGCAATTTTTTAATATTCATGCAACAGGTTGTTAGGATTTTATCATGGTTGGGTTTAAATCATTTATTAGAGTTGTAGATAACTAATCTCTTAATATTGAATACTCCTTTCTATGTTTGGTAGTTGTAGGGTCCCCCAATTTACAAGAAGTTAATCATCAGTGTAGGTGACATTCTGGGACTTACAAGTGGCATCAGAATTAGGTCAAAGACTGGAAGTTTGAGACCTGAACTAGTGACATTTGTGCCAACCAGTGTCATAAATATGTTTTTTTTTTTAAATATTTTTAGTTATGGATGTACCTTTATTCTTTACTTATAAGTGGTGCTTAGGATCAGACCTGGTGCCTCACACATGCTAGGCAAGTGCTCTGCCATTGAGCCACAATCCCAGCCCCCCAAAGATTAGAAATTTGGTTGATTTTTCTGCAAATTCACACATTTTCATTTAGAAAAATAAATTTTAAAGGACATTCTAAGTGAGGACCTTAAACAGACTGCAGCTGTATGTCTATTAATTGGTGAGAAATGTGACTCAGGAAGACTAAGCATTTCCTTTCTTTGCAAAAGGGATCGGAGGTGTTTGGACTTTACAGAATTATTTTCTAACCTGCACAGAATTACCTGACTCACTGCTTAGGAATGAGCCACAGAAGGCTACAGTGTTACAGTGAGGGTGCTCTACATTTTGGAAAATATATTTATTCTAACATGTCAGGATTTTTATTTTTTGTGTTTTGTGAACAGTGACTATAATCATCTATTAACCTGATTTGTCTTGTTGTTCCTTTCATAAAATCTTGATACCATACAATTCCAATTGGCTCAAGTATTTAAATATTTTGCTATTGAAGATTTTTAATCGGTTATTTGTGTACATGTGGTGATTCTGCTCTGATGTCATGGTAATTCTTCCAATAAAGTAACTATGTGTAAGTAATTATGATCCATCCAAATGTGGAGTTCCTACGTGAAAAATCTGTGTGGACAATTCTAGTGTGTCTAACCGATCTCATCTTCCTTTTGCACACAGAGATGACATACTGTGCCTCTTTTATGACTAATAATTTTATTATGTATTTCTCAAAGCCATCATTTTCATTGTTATTTTTCCTTGGTTGTATGAGTTTTAAGTGACTTATTTTTACCATTATTTTTCCATTACAATTACATTAAAAGGTCTTTTTCATTAACCATTTCTTTGTCTCAGTCTTTTGAACACATACATGCTGCTGTCTGGGCCTCTATTGTACCAAATTTATTCACTCATTGAACTGCTTATAGAACTTGAAATATTTCAAGTCTGTCTTTTCATGAAGTGGAAGTGTCCCTTTACGTGTCCCCAAATGTTAATATTTTATGAATATTTTACACATTGGGAATGTGTCATGGTTGATATTTGAAATTAATTGTATTGGGGAGGTCAATCTATCTCATAGATAGAAAGCAGAGAGAATAACTACCAGATTGTTTTCAAAAGCTTTTTTTACCACCCTTTTTGTCTCCCTTGGGCACAATCACCTTATGAGAATATCTTTGACAAGTCTGATTTGCCTCTGGAATGTCCTCCAAATTTCAATCACTTATGGCAGAACAGTTAGGAGTTGGGATTTTATTCAGTGCTTGCATTATGGTATATATCCTTCACTTACTCTGATGTGGAATATATATATATATATATATATATATATATATATATATATATATATATATATATACTGTTTTTGGACTTATGTATATTCCTCTGAATTTGATAATGGAAAGTATATTATTACACAATTAAGGTCACTCTCCTACATGACAGTCAGTTCTACTAACTCTTAATTCAAACTAAAAACTGAATAATGCTTTGGCCCATGTGCTATTGTTCTACAAATTTTTATTTCAGGAGCCATTGACATTCGGGGATGTGGCCATTTATTTCTCTGAGGAGGAATGGCAATGCCTGGATCTTGCTCAGCAGAATTTATATGGAGAAGTGATGTTGGAGACCTACAGCAACCTGGTCTTTTTGGGTGAGCATAACTTGTTTCAAAATTCTGAATTATAATTATTTAATTTTCTTCCCTTGAAGTATATCTTTTGGGAACTTCATCATAAGAATGAGTTTCAGATTCTTGCTTTCAATAAAAAAGATGGGGTAGATCTTGGTGGTGACAAGAAAATGTTAATGATGTTTCTTTTCATCCTTAATGTTTTCCTTTGTTGGCATGATATACATCCTTCACTTGACATATGGTTTCCTTAGAGGAATGCAGTGATGTCAAATACTGTGGCCCACATATAGCAGAGGACATAGTTGAGGTAGAGGAGGAAGCCTAAGTTCAAAAAGGTTGATTGAGAAGTTATACAGCAGAAAAGATTTTTGAGAAGCTTTGATTTCTTTCTCTTCTTATCATAGAAGAATCTGTTCTGTGTTTTCTGCTTTGAAATTATCTAGTCTCCTTCTTTTTCCCCAGTAATGTCTCCATACACACAAATCAAAAACAAAACACTCCCCTTGCATTGTGAGTGTCAATATTATCTGGCAGCTCTCCGTAATTTTTAAAAATATTTTTTAGTTATTAATTAATTTCACATTTATTCATACGTGGTGCTGAGGATCAAACCCAGGGCTTTATATGTGCTAGGCAAGCACTCTACTACTAGTCTACAATTCCAGCCCCTCTTCCATTATTTGCAAGAAATGTCTGCACATTTCTGGAGATCTCAAGGTCAACCCATTGTAATGTATTACTATCATAAGTCAGTTTCTCTAATCTTATTTGTACATTTTTTTCACTAAAATTTCCTTATCAGAGTTCTTTCTGAACATGTGTAATGGATTTTCTGTGAAATTATCTGCCATGGAATGAATGTCAGATGGACAAAGACTGCTCTTTTGACAGATGGTGTAAGTTGTAGTTGAATAAGAGGATTTGTAAAATAATACACCTGTGGATATTTACAATTTGGTTGGTAGTTTTTTCTTTATTTTTAATTGTGTACAGTTGGTTCAATATTATAGACTGGGTTTCCTCATATCAGTTAATTGCTTCACAAATTAAGATATGCATGAGTCTTGTTTATATTGCCAATAATATTATACGTGCTTTTGCTTGTATAAATATTAAGCCTCTTTTGTCTGACTTTTGTATTTTATCTTGATTGGCTTTTCATCCTGCCCATGTACCTAGAAATTGAAATTTTCTATATGTAAATGTAATGGGGATTGATGGCAGTGATACTCGAATGCTGAACTACACCCCAAGCTCCTTTTCACTCATAGTTGGAAAGAAGTTCTCACTAAGTTATTGAGGATTTTTTGAATTTGCAATTCTCCTGCCTCAGACTTCCTATTAGCTGAGATAACATGCATGCCCATCATTTGTATATTGATGAGTTTGTTCTTATTTATAGGATAAAGACAAAATTATTTTAAATGTATCTTTGAGAAATGTTGCAGTTCTCTTTATCTTTTAACTTTCATTGTAATCAAAACCACAAAATAAAACTTACTGTCTCCAAAATTTTAAATATACTGTTCAGTAACATTAATTCAAATTGTTATGCAATATATCTCTAAAAATTTTTCATCTCAAAAAAAAAAAAAAAAAACAATTCCTAGGAAGCAAGGGCTGATTTCTGTCTCACCATCACAAAACCATTCATTTTGTTCAGAAAGCTACTTTTTTAGTTTAGAGATGTCATGTTCATAGAATTCTGCAGTATTTTTCTTTCTGTCATATATTTCAGTTAACCTAGCGTACATAAATTTTAATAAAATATATAATTAGAATAAATTCCTTGACTTTAAAGTTTTATAGTTTCTATGTTCCAAACTGGCTCATCAATTCTTTCAAGGGATATTTGGTTTGCAACCCCATGATGACTCTGTTGAATAAGATTGTAACAACACTGGTGTGCCATTTTTTTTAATTTGCTATTGATGTGAGGGCTTATTACCACACTCACTCAGAACTCCGTCTATCTAATTCCATGTCTGCATTTAAAAGTGAATGCTGAAACTTTTAGTATATTTTTAGCAGGGAAATGGTCTTCTTGTTTGTATTTTGGGGGATATTCATACAATTTAAAGATAGGTTTCTCTGCAAAAAAAAAATAACAATGGGAATTTGATGCATATTACCTGGAGACTCTAATTAACTTTAAGTAGTATAAACATCTTTTAATTTTATCTTGCAATTCTTAAACAACAGCATGCCCAAGAGTGTTCAATAAACTGACACATATTTAGGGATTTTTGAACATCCCTATTACTTTTGACTTCAAATTTTTATTCCATGTTGGTTACAATAACTATCACTTAAATATTTATTAACATTTGTTTTAATACATAAAATTGTTCTATCTAGCATAATATCCCATTTGTTATTAAGAACAGGGATTCTATAAGTCTACAATAGTTTCAAAATATTTTCAAAGTCTTATGCTTGGCAATTACTATTTTGCTTCACTGTATTTCCCTTTTCCGTAAGTGGGGATTGATGTCTCCTAGTATGACAGTGATTCTTGGTTTTCATTCAACACTCTCAATATTTTCTTTGTGTGTTTGGGAATTAGGATGCTCATTTTGAATGTATTTACTCATAATTCAGAACCTAGGGAAAGGTTCCTTGTCTCTATTTTGCCTCTTAAAAGTTTTTCTTTTTTTTTTTTTAATTTAAAACATCTTCTATGTCCTTTAACTGTATTCAACTATGTTTTGTGTACTATAACTTAGACAGCCCAGGTTTTGTTTGGTCTCTTTTGTATGTGTCATTCATATATCCCTTTTCTATCCTTATGTGTGTGTCCATAGACTTAGAGTATCCTGTGGACTACCTACAGTTTTAATTTTTAGAGTTAATTCAGATAGCCAAGTTTTATTTTGATCAGAATTTTGTAATCCTGCATTTGCCAACAAAAAAAATCTAAAAATGAAGAATCTCCTACTTCTACATTGTATGATTATCAACTTGACTTCACTTTATTAAAAAATTGAATATATTTATGTGTCCTTTCAAAATTATGTTAAAGGTATATATGCCTATTAACAGTTTTGTTTTTATGCTTTTTTCTTTCAAATTCCATTGCAAAGTTACATGTTTTGAGACCCATCATTACAATATAATAGAACTGTTTGTGCCAAGAAATGTTTAGAATTTCATGTGACTTTTGTTGCTGTGCACACTTATATTTTATTATGAATGATTACCTTTAGTACTTTGTGGAGAACATATCTAGTATTAATGAGTAGTGTGTGCATTTTTTATATCTTTAAAGTCTTTATTTTCCTTCTCTTTTGAAAGATAGTAGCTGTGAGTATTATGCCTTGGTTGATAATTTTATTCTTTCATCCCTTGAAAATACCTTTATTCCTTTCTGTGTTGTGAAGTTTTGACTAAGTATTTCAAAATTATATAGTTACACATTTCTAGGTGACCCATCTTTTTCTCTTGGATGCTCTCAATATTCTGAGTTTTAAAACTTGGATTAAAACCTGCAAGTTGGAGATAATTGAGCTACTTAGATGTTTTATTTTTCCTATTTTCTGAGATGTGTTTATTAGTACTGGAAAGAGAATTTAAGGGTGATTTAGCACTTTGATTTTTTTACTTTGACTGGCCTTGAAA
Organism: Marmota monax; assembly: GCF_021218885.2. Taxonomy (NCBI): domain Eukaryota; kingdom Metazoa; phylum Chordata; class Mammalia; order Rodentia; family Sciuridae; genus Marmota; species Marmota monax. The sequence goes on along the minus strand of NW_026694389.1, from coordinate 38,949 downwards.
TTTTGATCCTCTGGCTCAAGCTCCTATGTTGCTGTATACAACCACCTCTGACTCTTTCACACGTTTTCTAAAGAAAGTCTTTAAACACACATTTTCTGCTTATTATTATTAACAATTATTGACTACATTTTATTCTATTTTTGGTTGAGTAATTCATAACTTTTCTTAAAGTTGATTTAGCCATGTTTTTGTTCTGTTGGTAAGCAGGAAACCCTTTTTGAACAGTCCCCAAATATTTGAATATTTCATATTTTTCTTTTTTTAATGAAACAGAACAAAGTTGGTAGATTTTTAAAATATATTGTGAAGGAGGAAAGGCTGTGTAACACAATGTATTTTACTCTATTATATTACTCTCCATAGTAAGTGTTCACAGTATCCAAGATGAGCACTTAAGATGATTTGTAAAATTGTCAAAGTAATTTTCTGTATACATTTATTTGATTTATATATTTCTGCAGTAATGATGGACCTGGATTTAATAATTCACTCCCCTGCTAATGTTCCTTTATTGCTATAATTTTCTATGTTTGCAAAATATACTCAGTCCAGTATAGTAAGTAAATATGATTGTTATTTTTATTTATTTCAGCCATGACTTCTCATCATCCTCCAGAAATTTTACCAGAGCAGGAAATAAAAGAGAGAGAGGGAAGATATGGAAAGTGTGACCTTGACTATTTAAAAGTGAGAAAACATGGGTAAATATAGGTAACAGTAAAGTTCAAAAATTGTATTATAATGTACAAAACCAATTAGTAGTCCAGATTTATGATAAAAATTCTATGGTCAAAAGACACAAGGAAAAATTAATATCTGAAAAAACATTCAATTTATTCCACTTACTTTTGTATATGTCTTTAAGAATATATTCACAGCCATTTTTGAAGACTATATTTCCTCTAAAAGGAAATGTGGAAAATTTGAAAAAAAAATATGGTCCATGCATCAGTTTTTAACTTGCCCAATTATAAATGTAGCGCTGAGTTAAACTTCCAATCAAACATTTGCAAGAGAAGATATTTTTTAAAAAAATTATGAAAGTGATACTTTTAAGAGTGCCGCAGTCTGGCTGGGCACAAATGCCGCATTCTGGCTGGGCACAAAATCACGAGCCACCACACAGCTTGTAGATTCAAACAGCAACTCTTTATTCCCGAACTCACACCAGCCGTCTACAATCACGTTCTGGGGAAATCCACGTTCTCTGCCCAAATCCACGTTCTCTGCCCAAATCCACCTCCACTGGGCTTCTATCTCCAAAATATACTGTCTGAATCCCGTGAGAACTCAAGGGGAACTCAGGCAGCAGGATACGCCCTATTCCCAGCAGGAATAATCTTAAACCTTAAACCTGGAACCTAAACTGGGAACGCCCTAAACAAGATTATCTTAAAACCGGGAACACCCTAATCTGCCTTGGTCCTTGAGCAAGGTCACTTACATTCAATGTCACTGCAACATGTCAGCAACATGGGGTACGCTGGCGAGGAAATTGTCATACCTACTTGGCTAATGGCTCCCAGCATAAGAGTTTCTTTAAAAATGTCCCTTTTTCTGAAACAAAACATTAATTTCTCCTTGTGCCCAAGTACACAATATTTTAAATTGTAGAAAGGTCCCTACTTCCACTCTATTGCTCAATGACAATTCTGACACAGATTTCTGGAAAGTGCACTCTATAGATACTGCTTTAAGTAACACCATTATTCATGTCTCTACTCTGAGTAATTACCAGTATATTTACATTGGTGATAAAAAATTATAAATATATAGAAACTCCTAGTCATTTTCTAAAGGAAATTTACCAAGATGAAAAATGTGGGAGAGTTTTGCTTCAGTGCTCAAAAACTATTACTCATCCAAATATTCAGAATCAAGACAAAACATGCAAGGGTAAGGTATGTGAAAGGGCTCTTAACCAGAGTGCAGAGCTTGCTTAATACAAGAGAATTTATACAGAAAGAGAGCCCTTTATATTTAGAAGATGTTGAGCAAGCCGATGCTTTGCTATATTCTTTACAGACAGCAGATATTATGACAGTGTTAAACCCTACAAATTTAAAAGAAAGTGGAAAAACGTTTAATGAAAAGTTACAACTTGTTAAGCATCAGGGGATTTATACTGAAGAAAAGACCTGTAAATGTAAAAAGTGTAGCAAAGCCTTAAAAGATTGTTCAACTCTTACTAAACACCAAAAAAGTTAAGATCTACCAATTTGAAGAATTCAACACACTCAAAGACTTTACTCAACTCCACAGTGTTCATACAGGAGATATGCCATGCAAAGAATGTGACAAAACCTCTAATAAAAGCTCCAGTCTTATTTGTCACCAGTGGACACACCCTGTAGAGATGCCCCACATATGTAAACAATTTTGCAAAATTTTAAGTCAAAAAACAAGCCTTAAAAATCACCTCATAATTCATACTGGAGAAAAGCCCTACAATTGTAAAGTGTGTGGCAAAAGTTTTAACACAAACTCACAGCTTGAGCACCACAAAATGATTTATACTGGAGAGAAGCCCTATAAATGTAAAGTGTGTGGCAAGAGTTTTAATACAAATTCACATCTTGATCGCCACAACAGGATTCATACTGGAGAGAAGCCCTACAAATGTAAAGTGTGTGGGAAAAGGTTTAACACAAACTCTCAGCTTGATTGCCATAACAGGATTCATACTGGAGAGAAGCCCTACAAATGTAAATTGTGTGGGAAGAGTTTTACTCAAAAAGCATCACTTACTCAGCACCAGCGAATCCACACTGGAGAGAAGCCCTACAACTGTAAAGAATGTGGTAAAGCTTTTAATAGAATCTCACAACTTAATTGTCACAAATGGATTCATACTGGAGAGAAGCCCTACAAATGTAGAGAATGTGGCAAAGCTTTAAATAGCATCTCACATCTTAGTTGCCACACGAGGATTCATATGGGAGAGAAGCCCTACAGATGTAAAGATTGTGGCAAAGTTTTTAATAGCATCTCACATCTTAGTTGCCACAAGAGGATTCATACCAGAGAGAAACCCTACAAATGTGAAGAATGTGGCAAAACTTTTAGGCAAAGATCATCACTTACTCAACACCAGAGAATCCACACTGGAAAAAGCCCTACAAATGCAAAGAATGTGGCAAAGCTTTTAAAACTGTCTCTCAGCTTAGTCGCCACAAGAGGATTCATACTGGAGAGAAGCCCCAGAAATGTAAAAAATGTGGCAAAGCTTTTAATAGCATCTCACATCTTAATTGTCAAAGGATTCATACTGAAGAGAAGCCCTACATATGTAGAGAATGTGATAAAGCTTTTAATACGGTCTCAAAGCTTAGTTGCCAGAAGAGGATTCATACTGGTGAGAAGCCCTATAAATGTGAAGAATGTGGCAGAGACTTTAATCACAAATCATCACTTACTCGACACCAGAAAACCCATCCTAGAGAGAAGTACTATAAATGTGAAGAATGCAAACCTTTTAAATTTGAAGATCACATCTTACTAAACATTACAGATTTTATACTGGAGAGAAGTTTTACAAGTGAAAACATTGTATCAGTGTCTTTAAGAATTAACCAACCCTTATTTCACAGTAGTTCAAAACTATTTCATACAAGAGATATGATAGCACAGAAATTATACAGTTGTTAAATAGGTAACAGAGTCTCCAACAGTTGTTCACACCCTACTCAGCACCTCAGAATTCATATGAGTGAGAGAACATGTGGAAAAATTTTTGCAAAGCTTTTGGCCATTGATCAAACATTTTTAAAACACTGGAGGAGTTATTGCATATAGACACCCAAAGAATGTGTCCAAGACTGTATTCAAATTTCAGACATTTTTTCAATTTCTGACCTCATATCTTTAGTAAATGTGGAGTAGAATTTGTCCAAAGTGTGTACCTTCGATAACAACAAAATATTAAAAAAACAAGTTGACAAACATAAAGATTGTAGTAGGGTTCTTATCTATAGCCCATCCCTTGAAGTATTTGGGACCTAGGAGGGAAAAAAATCATTTAAATGTGGAAAATTAGTAATTGCTTTTGACATTTGCTGAAAATTTTCTTAACATCTTTAGCTGATATAGTAGAAATAAGGAAATACAAGTAGTGAATAGTGTATCCCTAAAAGGATATAATTTTACTATAAATCAACAATTACTAAAGAGTCTCTTTTTCACAACTAGAAATATAATAATTCTCAGAGTTGATTATTTCAGAAGTCTTTAAGATTTATATGAAATTTAAAGTTTTTAGTTTTTATTTTTCTACATAAACTTAGGGGCACTTAATCAGTAAACCACATCCTCAGATTTTTTTTTCTTTTTTTTTTTTTTTTAGAGATAGGGTTGTATAAGGCCTCACTGTTATGGAGCCTGGCTTTTAACTTGCAAAACTTCTCACATCCCTAAGGTCAGAGGAATGGACCACCATGCTCTGTAAAATTTCTAGTTGTGAAAACGAGACTCTTTAGTAATTGTCTATTTATAGTAAAATTATATCCTTTTAGGGATACACTATTCACTACTTGTATTTCCTTATTTCTACTATATCAGCTAAAGATGTTAAGAAAATTTTCAGCAAACATCAAAAGCAATTACTCATTTTCCACATTTAAATGATTTCTTTCCCCTCCTAGGTCCCAAATACTTCAAGGGATGGGCTATAGATAAGAACCCTACTACAATCTTTATGTTTGTCAACTTGTTTTTTTTAATATTTTGTTGTTATCGAAGGTACACACTTTGGACAAATTCTACTCCACATTTACTAAAGATATGAGGTCAGAAATTAAAAAAATGTCTGAAATTTGAATACAGTCTTGGACACATTCTTTGGGTGTCTATATGCAATAATTGTTTGAATTACAACTTTAACATTTCACCTTATAGAGATGTAGTACTCCCTAAGGGATCTACAAATTTGGAGAATTATACAAACTCCAAATCAGGGATAGGAGAAAGACTCAAAAGAGTAGGAGCCAATATGCATATTCAGGTAAAAAGGAGGGTTGCTGAAGAGGGAAATAGCCTCAATATTTCCTGGGGAAACCACATGCTCCACAGGCCCATCCTGATTCTTGGAGTGAAGAAACAATGCAGTTTCTCATGAATTCCGTGATGTTAACCAATGAGGAGAGTAGATTGACCTCAAGGGTAGGAAAAACATCCTAATATAGGACCACCTCTTTAGTCTTGGATACCAAGTAGAAAAGTGTAACCAGAAACATGTAAAATGATGATTGTAAGAAGAAAATGACATTCTATAGGAGCATTTATGCCCCCATATTTTTTATTTCATTATATATTTTGATTTTATAGACCTTTTTTGTTCTAATTAATGACTTACAATATACTGTTTGTTATACTTATTGGATTATGTGATAGATAGCATGTGTCATGGTCTCCCAGACCCCTCTGAAACCCAGTAATTATAAGATACTATAAACTAACCCTGTCCCTTTTCAGATCTTACAGTTCCAGGACCCCATGTCACCACAGAGAGAGAAACCCAAATTCGATTAAAATAAACTTCTAGACTCAAATCTACAAGTCAAGTTCAAAAAGGAAAAACACAATGTTCTCTTCACATGTGTTTTTTTTGTTAGCCCTTTTGTAAACAAAACACCACCACCAACATTTAATTTATCTTTATTTGGGAAAATAAATATTGAAATATAATGATAAGTTCTGGGAGAATAATATTCACACCATTCTTTATTCCAAACGGTAAATCTCTAGGTTTCATGCTTATCTCCACTGCATGTTATTTTATGCAGAAATTGGTTTCATTTTACATATGAGTTTTAACTATTTATAAGACCAAGAGGGAAGATTCAGTACTAGAGGTCTAAGGAAAATATTAAAGATCTTCCCTTTCCATGTGCCTGCATGAGTATGCATATCCTTGATGAAACAGCTAAAGAATGCTGATTTCTCAATGAATCTGGCTCGGTGGCTCACTCATTGAAACCCCAATTTATTTACTCATCTCTAGGTTATCATTCGCTCCTCTGGGATCTGACCTGTTCTTAAGATGATGTAGTGTTCTTCATGGGGCCATTAGGTCATGCAAGCTGTTAGAATGAAGCTTTATTTGTTCTAACTTGTATTGATTCAGCCCCACTTTAAATAAAAGTTAGAACAAGACTTCAGACTCTCACCTGTGGAGAGGATGTTCTGCCCAGACTTTCCCAATCAGGACCCTGAAAAGCTGTTTGGGACTCCCTAGTACATAGGTTCAGTGTTGGGGTTTTCCTAGTCTGGCAATACAGTCACCTGTGTCTGTTACTTTTTCTTTCTCTCTTGCTTTCATAGTATTACTCAAAGAAACACTGTCTGGTGTGAAGAGAGTGTCTTCCTTATCTATTGGATCTGACCGGCCAAGTTGAGCAGCTGCCCACATACTTAATGTAACAAACACATGTATGTTTTATCTAATCAGTAACTAGTGTATCTTTCAAATTCATGATTTTTTATTGCATGGGGAAGGAAATTGAGAATGCTTTCTTTAATTGAACACAGCACTATTAGTAGCATTCATTACACTGTTATGTAATATTTCCTCTCTGCTCAACTTGTAAGTATTTCTCTTGTGCTGCTTTGTAAAACAAAAAAAGAGTTGTAAACCAAAAATTTTGTGATAATAGATAGTTGCACAAACTGTGTTGGGCAACTCTATTTACCATTATTTTTTGTTTTGTATGGGCTCAAGGCAGTCTTTATAATTTAATTTAACCTTAATTACATTAGCATTTATTGAAGAGTTTTTCACTCAAAAAAATTCTCTGTATACAAATTTTCCCTTATTTTTAAAATTTCTTAATCTTTTTAGGTATACATGACAATAGAGCAAATTTCAACATATTATACGTGGAGTAATACTCATTTTAGTTAGCATTCCATTCTTGAGGTGTACATGGTGTGGACCTTCACTTGTGGTGTATTTATATATGAGCATACAAAAGTTTTGTCTGATTCATTCTACTGTCATTTCTATTCCTATTTTGTTTTCTTCCCTTCATTCTAACTTTGTCTAATCCACTGAATTTCTATTCTCTCCCCTCCCTTGTTGAGTGGTTTAGCATCCATATATATTATATATTATATGTAATGTCTGTTTCATTCTACTATCCTTTTCATCCCCATATCCTCTTCCTTCCCTGCACTCCTCTCTACTTAAAGAAACTATTCTCTGCATCCCCCATTGTGAAGTAGCATCCACTAATCAGAGAGAAAATTTGGCCTTTGTGTTTGGGTGTTTATGTTGGCTTATTTTACTTAGCACAACATTTTTCAACTCCATCCATTTACCACCAAATGCCATTGTTTCATTCATCTTTAAAGCTAAGTAATATTCCATTGTTGGGGGGAATGTGTGTGTGTGTGTGTGTGTGTGTGTGTGTGTAAATATATATATATATATATATATATATATATATATATATATATATATATATATATATATTTTCACATTTTACTCATCCATTCATCTGTTGAAGGAACCTAGGTTGGTTCTATGTTTTAGCTGTTGTGAATTGTGCTGCTATAAACATTTTTTTGTGGCTGTGTCCCTGTAGTATGCTGTTTTTAAGTTCTTTGGGTACAGAACGAGGAGAGGGATAGCGGGGTCAAATGGTGGTTCCATCCTGGTTTTGCACGAATATCCATAGTGTTTTGCATGGTGTAGCACAAGTTTGCAGTCAGTCCCATGAGCAATGTGTGAGTGTTCCTTTCCCCCCACATCCTCACCAACATTTATTTTTGCCTGTATTATTGATGATTGCCATTCTGACTGAAGGGAGATAAAATCTTAAAGTAATTTTGATTTACATTTTCCTAATTGCTAGATGTGTTGAACGTTTTTTTATATATTTGTTAATGGATTATATTTCTTCTGTGAATTGTCTGTTCAATTATTTAGCCCATTTGTTAATTGTTTTTTGTTGTTGTTGTTTGTGTTAATTTTGTGTTCTTTATATACCCTACAGATTAATGCTTTATCTGATGTACATGTGGTAAATATTTTATTCAAATCTGTAGCTTCTCTCTTCACATTATTGTTTCTTTTGATAAGAAGCAGCTTTTTAGGTTGAATCTATCCCATTTATTAATTCTTGATTTTTAATTATTGTGATGTAGGGGTCTTATTATGGAAGTCAGATTGTGGACCAATATTCACCTCAGATTTTTAAATGGCATCCCATGTTCATAAATGTTTCACTTTTATTGTTTCTCTTACTATCTTTCCTTATAGATGTACATGTTCTAAAGAGTCATGAAATGATCTAGCTTCACATGCATGGTTTTCTGATGACTGTTATTTTTCAATATGTAGCTGCAGATTATTTAAATTATATATCTACTATTTCAGAAACTTGAATTATGTCCTGTAACTGTCTTAAACTATATTTTGAGACCTATAATTTAGACTCCCCAGATTTTGTTTGGTCAGTTTTGTATGTGACATTCTGATATCCTTTTGCTTTCAGTATGTGTGTGTGTCCTTAGATTTAGAGTATCCTGTGGACTACCTACAGTTGTAATTTTTAGAGTTAATTCAGATAGCCAAGGTTTGTTTTGATCAGAATTTTGTAATCTTGCATTTGTCAACAAAATATCTAAAAATGAAGAATCTCCTATTCATACTTTGTATGAGAATCAATTTGACTTCACTTTATTAAAAAATTGAATATTTTTATGTGTCCTTTCAAAATTATATTATTGTTACAGGTATATATGCCTATACACAGTTTTATTTTTATGCTTTTTTCTTTCAAATTCTATTGCAAGATTACATGTTTTGAGACCCATCATTACGATAAAATAGAATTGTTTGTGCCAATAAATGTTTAAAATTGCATATGCCTTGTGTTGCTGTGCACACTTACATTTTAGTATAAACGATTGCCTTTAGTACATTGTGGAGAACAGATCTAGTGTTGATGAATAGTGTGTGCATTTTTATATCTTTGAAGTCTTAAATTTCATTCTCTTTTGAAAGATAGTAGCTATGAATACAATGTCTTGGTTGATAATTTTATTCTTTCATCCCTTGAAAATAGCCCCAAATTCCTTTCTGTGTTGTGGAGTTTTGACTAAGGATTTCACAATTATATAGTTACATGTTTCCCTTGGATGCTCTCAATATTCTGAATTTTAAAACATGGATTAAAACCTGCTTTGAGTTTTTACAACTTGGAGATGATTGATCTGATTGGATGTTTTATTTTTCCTATTTTCTGAGGTGTGTTTATTAGTCCTGGAAAGAGATCTTAAGGGCGATTTACCACTTTGCATTTTTTACATTGTCTGGCCTTGAAATTTTGATCCTTTTGGCTCAACCTCCTATGTTGCTGTGTACAACCACCCCTGACTCTTTCAGACATTTTCTAAAGTCTTAAACACACATTTTCTGCTTATTACTACTAACAATTCTTGACTAATTTTTATTCTATTTTTTTGTGTGTTGGTTTAGTTCATAAATTTCTTTTAAATGATAATTTATTATTCACTTTGAGTAATTTATATTTTTTTACAGTGGATTTAGCCTTTTTTTTTTTTTTTTGGTTCGTAATCAGAAACCTCTTTTGAACTGTCTCCAAATAATCACATGTTTCATATTTTTATTTTTTTAATGGAACAGAAGATTGTTGGTAGATTTTTAAAATATACTGTGAAGGAGGAAAGGCTTTGTGTACCACAATGTATTTTAGTCTACTATATTACTCATAGTAATATAGTAATGTACTCATCTTGTATACCGTGAACACTAAGATGATTTGGAAAGTTCTCAAAGTAATTTTCTGTGTACATTTTTATTTGATTTATACATTTCTGCAGTAACGAAGGACTTGGATTTAATTATCCAATCCCCTGCTAATGTTCCTTTATTGCTGTAATTTCTTATGTTTGCAAAATATACTCAGCCCAGTACAGTAATTAAATATGATTGTTATTTTTAGTTATTACAGTCATGATTTCTCATCATCCTCAAGAAATTTCACCAGAGCAAGGAATAAAAAAGAGAGAGGGAAGATATGGAAAGTGTGACCTGGACTATTTACAACTAAGAAAACAATGGGGAAATATAGGTAAGAGTAAAGTTCAAAAATCATATTATAATAGACATAACCAATTTGTAGTCACTATTTATGATAACATTTTTATGGTCAAAAGACACCAGAAACAGTTAACACCTGAAAAAAATTCAATCTATTCCACTTACTTTTGAGGAGCTGTATATATCTTTAAGAATATATCCACAGCCATTTTTAAAGAATATATTTCCTCTGAAAGTAAATGTGGAAAATTGAATAGAAATATGGTCCATTCATCAGTTTTTAAATTGGCCAATTATAAATGTATCACTGAGTTAAATATCTTTGCAAATGTTTGACTGGAAGTTTAAGACAAATTTCTAAAAGTGATACTTTTGATAATTTCTCTGCAAAATGTCCATTTTTCTGCAAGAAAACAGTAATTTCTCCTTTTGCCCAAATGGAAAACACTAAAAATTGTAGAAAGCTTTTTACTTACCCACTATTGCTCAAGGACAATTATGATACAGATTTCTGGAAAGTGCATTATATAATTCATGCTATAAGTAACACCATTAGCCATGTCTGTACCCTGAGTAATTACCAGTGTATTTACATTGGTGATAAAAATTATGAATATAGAGAAACTTCTAGTCATTTTCTAAAGGAAATTTACCAAGATGAAAAATGTGGCAAAGTCTTGCTTCAGTGCTCAGGAACTAGTACTCATCAAATATTCATAGTCAAGGAAAAACTCGATAGTGTAAGGTATAGGAAAGGTCTCTTAATCATATGGCAGAGCTTGCTCAATACATGATTATCCTATATTTTTTCATGTGTTAGTGCTTTTGCTCAAAAAATATTTCAAACGTTGATTTAAGTTGACTGGAGTATGTAAATGTTGCAATCTAATGATCTATTTTAGGGATAAGAAAAACAAAGAAATGGTAATGATGTTTTTGTGATCCTTGAGTTTCGGTTTCAGATATGGACGTACCATGGCCATTCTTTTTCTTCCAGGGGTCATGCCCATACCTTTCCTCTTGTATTCATTCCATGTCATTTCACACAGGATAACTTAGTTCTCAGGAGTCATTTTAGTTTTTTTCTACAGAAAGTGTACATTGTAATTTGGGAGTCACTGGGGAGCTCTTGCGTTTTTAAATTTTCAGTCTCACATTAAGATGTGTTGTGGGGAGTCACACTGAATGGCCATGCCTTCCAGTCCTGAAGCAGGAGGCTCTGACAAGTCACTACATTTGTGGTGACTCATGGGCCATTACCCCCATACCACAAGCCTAATTTTGGGATGAAATGATTTAAATATGGAGTTCAGGTACTGCCAGGAGTGATTGATCCAAATTTTTGAGATGAGTTTAAAATTGCTGTGCAACCAGAACATGGCATCCGGCTCTCTACAAGAGACTATCATGTAATTTGAGGGATTTAATTAAGGGTTTACTCCTAGGGAAATAGAGGGTGATTTACAGGAAGAGTACCTACCTGTAACCCAATCTCTCCAACAGAGATTAAATAATGCACCTGGCCCAAATTTTTGGAAGGTAAACTGACCTTATCCCTAACCCGGAGAACAGCAAAATAATAATAATAATAATAATAATAATAATAATAATAATAATAATAATAATTATTATTATTATTATTATTATTATAATTGGCTCACAGAAGGGCAAATCTGGGTTTATTGGTGACCCCTAACAGAGGAAAAGTAAAAATAGCACACCTGTTAGTTGAGGAACAACTTCAGGCTGCTCATTTAGAGCCTATGCTCAGCCATTGGAACACACCCATCTTTGTAGTTAGAAAAATATCTGGTAAGTGGAGATTATTACAATACCTGAGATCTATTAATTGTGTTATATAGCCCATTTGAGCACTACAGTCTGGGCTTCCTTCTCCTGCAGCTATTCCTTTAGATTATTATTTGATAATAATAGATCTGAAAGATTGCTTCTTCTCTATTCCTTTGCACCCAGATGACTGTAAAGATTTTGCCTTTAGTGCCTCAGCAATTAATTTTAAAGAACCAGTTAAAAGATATTGCTGGAAAGTGTTGCCTCAGGGAATGTGTAACAGTCCTACCCTATGGCAAAATGTTGTGACACAGGTGATCACATCTGTGAGAGAGAAATTTCCTGATGCATATATTATTCATTTTATGAAAGACATACTTTTAGCTCATGATAACCAAGATATACTCTTAAAACTTTTTGCCCAATTAGGGACATCACTCACAGCAATGGGTTTCTGCATTGCACCTCAAAAGGTGTTAAAGACATCTCCTTTTCAATATCTAGGTCATGTGATTAAAGGACATACAATCAGTCCTAAAATCTTACAAATGAGAAAGGTCAATCTCTTGTAGAATGAGCTCATTTATCTATTAAGATTCTTGGTTTTAATTCTTATGCTATAGGAGTCTTATTAAAGAAGTTGGGGCCTAATCCCTCATGATGAAGATTAGGGCCTACTTTTGCTTCTGTTTGATGCAGAGTCTCTGGTTTGATTCCTATGAACTTGATCCATTTTGAGTTAACTTTTGTGCATGGAGAGAGAGAGAGGGATTCAATTTCATCTTGTTGCATATGGATTTCCAGTTTTCTCATCACCATTTGTTGATGATGCTATCTTTTATCCAGTGCATATTTTTGGAAACTTTGTCTAATATAAGGTAGTTGTAATTATGTGGATTGGTCTCTGTGTCCTCTATTCTGTACCATTGGTCTACCAGCCTGTTTTGGTGCCACTATCATGCTGTTTTTGTTACTATTGCTCTGTAGAATAGTTTAAGTTCTGGTATAGGCATATCTCCTGCTTCACTCTTGCTGCTTAGAATTGCTTTAGCCATTCTGGGTCTCTTATTTTTCCAGATGAATTTCATGATTTCTTTTTGTATTTCTATGAGGAATGCAATTGGGATTTTGATCAGAATTGCATTAAATCTGTATAGTGCTTTTGGTAGTATGGTCATTTTGATAATATTAATTCTGCCTATCCAAGAACAAGTTAAATCTTTCCATCTTCTAAGGTCATTGATTTCTCTTTAGTGTTCCATAGTTTTCAATGTATAGATCTTTCACCTCTTCTGTTGATTCCCTAGTATCTTATAATTTTTGAGGATATTGTGAATGGGGTAGTTTTCCTCATCTCCTTCTCAGAGGATTTGTCACAGACATACAGAAATGCCTTTGATTTATGGGTGTAGATTTTATATCCTTGTACTTTGCAGAATTCTAGTTATAGAAATTTTCTAGTGGAGTTTTTTGGGTCTTCTAGGTACAGAATCATATCATCAGCAAATAGTGCTAGTTTAAATTCTTCTTTTTCTATACTTATTCCTTTAATTTCTTTCACCTAATTTCTCTGGCCAGTGTTTCAAGAAGTATGTTGAATACAAGTGGTGAGAGAGGGCATCCCTGTCTTGTTCCAGATTTTAGAGGGAATGCCTTCAGTTTTTCTCCATTTAGAATAATGTTGACCTGGGTCTTAAGATAGATAACATTGGATATGTTCCTGTTATCCCTTGTTTTTCTATTGTTTTGAACATGAAGGGGTGCCGAATTTTGTCAAATGCTTTTCTGCATCTATTTAGATGATCATATGATTTTTATGTTTAAATCTACAGATGTGATGAATTACATTTATTGATTTTCATATGTTGAACCAACCTTATATCCCTGGGATGTATCCCACTTGTTCATGATAAACCATCTTTTTGATATGTTATTGTATTTGGTTTTCCAGAATTTTATTCAGAATTTGTTCATCTGTCTTATAGAGATATTGGTCTGAAGTTTTATTTTTTGATGTGTCTTTGTCAGATTTTAGAATCAAGGTGATTTTGACCTCATAGAATGAGTTTGGAAGTGTTTCCTCTTTTTCTATTTCATGGAATAATTTGAGGAATATTGGTGTTATTTGTTCTCTGAAGGTCTTGTATTAATTGAGTCCTGGCCTTTTTTGTTTGTTTGTTTGTTTGTAGGCTTTTGATGGTGTCTTCTATTTCATTGCTTGAAAGTGATCTGTTTTGGGGCTGAGGATGTGGCTCAAGTGGTAGCATGCTTGCCTGGTATGTGCGAGGTGCTGAGTTCAATCCTCAGCAACACATAAAAATAAAATAAAGATGTTGTGTCCACCAAAAACTAAAAAAAATAATAATAATAATAAAAAATCTCTCTTTTTATTTAACTTGTGTATAATCCTCACTCAGTTTGGGTAAATTATATAACTCTAGACATTTGTTGATGTCTTCAACATTTTGTTTTATTGGAGTACAAATTTTCAAAATAATTTCTAATTATCTTCTATATTTCTGTAGTGTTCATGGTGATTTTTTTTTAATCACAGATTTTAGTAATTGGAGTTTTCTCTACTTCTCTACATTAGCATGGATAAAGGTTTATCAAATGTATTTATTTTTTCACAGAGCCAACTTTTCATTTTGAAAATTAAAATTTAAAAAAATGGCAACAGAATGCATTACAATTCTTACTACACATGTACAGCACAATTTTTCATATCTCTGTATATAAAGTAGGTTGACACCATTTTTGTCTTCATACATGTTATTTGGGTAATGATGTCCATCACATTCCACCATCCTTGCTAATCCCCTTTCCCCCTACTTTCCATTCCCACCCCACTAAATAGAGTTAATCTATTCCTCCCCTGTTCCACCTCCCTACCCCACTATAGTTAGCTTCCTTATATCAGAGAAAACATTCAGCATTTGTTTTATGGTGATTGGCTAATTTCACTCAGCATTATCTCCTCCATCACCATCCATTTACCTGCAAAAGCCTTGATTTTTTTTTATTGCTGAGTAATATTCTATTGTGTACAAATGCCACATTTTCTTTAATCATTCATCTATTGAAGGGCATCTAGGTTGGCTCCACAGTTCACTATTGTGTATTGTGCTGCTAAAAACATTGTGGCTGTATCCCTGTAGTATGCTGTTTTAAGTCCTTTGGGTATAGACTGAGGAGTGGGATAGCTGGGTCAAATGGTGGTACTATTCCCAGTCATTTTGTCAATTTTTAAATTGCTTCTATTGTTTCAATTTCATTGATTTCAGCTCTGATTTTAATTATTTTCTTTCCTTTATTGCTTTTGGTGTTGATTCATTTTTCCCTAAGGTTTTGAGATGTAATTTTAGGTCATTTATTTGACTTTTTCTTTTTTTATGGAAGGAATGAACTCCATGCAATGAACTTTCCTCTTAGTAATGCCTTCATACTGCCCTAGATATTTTGATATGTTGTATCTGTGTTCTCATTCACCTCTAAGAATTTTTAAATCTACCCTTTGATGTTTTCTGCAACCCATTGTTCATTCACTAGCATATTATTTATTCTTCAGGTGTTGGAGTAGCTTCTATTTTTATCATTGATTTGTAATTTCATTCCATTATGATCTGATAGAATGCAGGGTAGTATCTTTACTTTTCTGTATTTGCTTATAGTTGCTTTTTTGGCATAATATGTGGCCTATTTTAGAGAAGGATCCATTTACTGCTGAGAAGAAAGTGTCTTCACCTGTTGAAGGATGAAATATTCTAGTATGTCAGTTAAATCTAATTTATTGATCGTATTATTGAATTCTATACTTTCTGTTTGGCTTTTATTAGGAAGATCTATCCAGTGGTAAAAGAGGTGTTTTAAAGTCACTCAGAATTACTGTCTTGTTGTCTACTTGGCCCCTGAACTTGAGAAGAATCTGTTTGAACATAGATGCTCCATTTTGGGGGGCATAAATATTTATGATTGTTATGTCTTGATGGTGTATGGTTCCCTTAAGCAGTATGAAGGGTCCTCCTTTATCCATTCTGATTAAATTACAATTGAAGTCCACAATATTTTACATAAGGATGGAAACCCCTGCTTGCTTCCACAGTCCATGTGACTGGTACACTTTTTTAATATTAATATGTATAGATCGACACAATACCTTTATTTATTTATTTTTATGTGGTGTTGAGGATCAAACCCAGGGCTTCACACACGCTAAGTGTGCACTCTACCGCTAATCCCCAGCCCCAGCCCAAGTGATATATTTTCTTTCATCCTGTCACCTTCAGTCTGTGGGTGTCTTTTCCTAAGAGATGATCTCATGGAAGCAGCATATTGTTGCATCTTCTTTTTAAATCCAATCTGCCAGTCTTTTGATTGCTGAGTTTTGTAAATTAACATTCAGGGTTATTATTGAGACATGATTTTTATTCCCAATTATTTTTGTTTATTTTTGGTATTTAAATTGATTTGGTTTCTCTTTGATAGGTTTTTCCTTTAGAGTGGTACTTCACTTTTCTAATTTTCATTTGCTCCTCATGGAATATTTTGCCAAGGATGTGCTGTAGTACAGGCCTTCTAGTTGTAAATTCTTTTAACTTTTGTGTATCATGGAAGGTTTTTATTTTGTCATAAAAGTAACATCTAAATCGAAATTCAATTGCTAATCAAAATTTAATTTTTTCTGTGTATGATTCTTGGTTGGCATCTGTTTCTTTCAGAGCTTGGTATATGTTGTTGTAGGATCTTGTAGCTTTCAGGGTCATGGTTGAGAAATCAGAGATCCTGATTTGTTTCCCCCATATATAATCTGATTTTTTTCTTGTGGCTTTTAAAATACTCTGCTTCTCCTGCATGGTAGGTGTTTTCATTATGGTGTGCGTTGGTGTGGCTCTGTTGTGATCTTGTTCATTTGGTGTCCTGTATGCTCCTTGTACTTAATTTTCCAATTCACTCTACATGTTTGGAAATTTTTCTGATATTTTTTCATTGAATAGATTGTCCATTTCTGTAGTTTGGACCTCAATGCCTTCCTCTATCCCAATAATAGTTAAATTTTGTCTTTTCATGTTATGTCATAATTCTTGAATCTTCTGCTCATGGTTTCTTACCATCTTCACTGGGGTCAACTATATTTTTCAAGATTATATATTTTTCCTTCAATGTTGGAGGTTCTGTCTTCCAAGTGATCTATTCTGTTGGAGATGATTCCTATTGAGTTAGTAATTTGCTTTACTGTTTCCTTCATTTCAAGGATCTCTGTTTGTTTGTTTGTTTGTTTGTTTTTGTTGTTGTTGTTTTTTTCAGAATCTCTATCTCCTTATTTAAGGAATCTTTTTCTTTCTGTATTTGCTTATGTAGCTCTGTATCAAAATTATCCTCTGCTGCCTGTATTTGCTCTTATATCATCCTTTAATTCACAGAAAATTATGTACCTCCTCCACTCCTTCTCTGTTATTTCTCCTGGTGTTCTGACCATGGATTCTAATAATGTAGCATCTTTGTTTGGGGCACATTCTGCTTGGTTTTTCATGTTGTTCATGCATTTTTCCTTCCAGCTCTGTGTTTTCAAGGTGTTACAATTTTTACCCTGTTGGCTTATAGTGTCTCCAACGGGTTCTAATACCTTTCTTTTTTTTATTTATTTTTAAATACATGAAAACAGTGGAATGTATTGCAATCTTTATTACACCCAAAACACAATTTTTCTCTGTATATAAAGTATATTCATGCTGATTTATGCCATCCTACATGTACTCATTTATTTCTTCATTACAACTGTTATATAACACAACTTTTCATATCTGTTTGTATATAAGGTATGTTGGCACCACATTCAAAACTTCATACATGTGTTTTTGAATAATATTGATCATATTCCACCATCCTTGCTAATCCCCTCCCCCCATTTTCCCCTCTCCCCTCTTCCCTATCTAGAATTAATCTAATCCTTCCATGCTGTCCCTCACTATCCCAGTGTAAGTCACCCCACATATATCAGAGAAAATACTTAGCATTTTTTTGGGGGGGAGGGTTTGGCTAACTTCACTTAACATAATATTCTCCAACTCCATGCATTTACTGGCAAATGCAATGTTTTTTATTAGTGCTGAGTAATATTCTATTGTGTATATACACCACATATTATTTATCCATTCATCCACTAAGTGCATCTTATTTGGCTCCACAGTTTAGCTATTGGGAATTGTGCTGCTATAAACATTGATGTGGCTGTGTCCCTGTAGTGTCCTGTTTTTAAGTCCTTTGGGTATAGACCGAGAAGAGGAATAGCTTGGTCAAATCGTGATTCCATTCCAAGACTTCCAAGGAATCTCCATACTGCTTTCCATATTGGCTGCACCAATTTGCATCCCCACCAGCAGTGTATGAGTGTACCGTTTCGCCCACATCCTCACAAACAATTATGGCATAATGGCTGCCATTCTGGCTGGTGTGAGATGAAATCTTAGTTTTGATTTGCATTTCTTTAATTGCTATGTTGAACTTTTCATATATATTTTTTGCTCATTTTTATATCATATTCTGAGAAGTGCTTGTTAAATTCTTTGGTCCATTTTTCGATTGTGTTATGTGGTTGTGTTTTTTTGTGTCAAGATTGTGTTCTTCATATACCCTAGAGATGAGTGCTGTATCTGACGTGTGAGTGGTAAGAATTTGCTCCCAGGATGTAGTCTGTCTCTTCACCTCATTGATTACTTCTTTTGCTGAGAAGCTGTTCAGTTTTGATCCATCCACTTATTGATTCTTTGTTTTAAATTTATCCTATAATAGTCTTGTTAAGGATGTTGGCGCCTAATCCAATATGATGAAGATGTGGACCTACATTTTCTTCTCTTAGTTCCAGGGTCTCTTGTTTAATTCTTGTGTCCTTGATCCACTTTGAGTTGAGTGTTGTGCATGATGAAAAGAGGGTTTTAATTTTATTTTGCTGCATATGGATTTGCAGTTTCCCTAGAACCATTTGTTGAAAGGGCTATTTTTTTCTCCAATATGTTTTTGGTACCTTTGTCTAGTAGGAAATAACTGTATTTATGTGGTTATTGTCTGTGTTCTCTATACTGTACCATTGATCTACTTGGATATTTTGGTGCCAGTACCACACTGTTTTTATTACTATTCCTCTGAAGAATAGTTTAAGGTCTGGTATAGTAATGCCACCTCCCTTCCTCTTCTAAGGATTGCTATGCCTCATCTGGAACTCATTGTTTATCCAGGATTATTATTTTTTTCTTTTTTTTAATTTGCATGAGGAGTGTCATTGGGATTTTGATTAAAATTGCATTAAATCTGTATAGTGGTTTTGGTATCATGGTCATTATGACAATATTAATTTGAGATCAAGGTAGAACTTTCCATCTTCTAGGTCTTCTTTAATTCTTTTTCTTTAGCATGATCTAATTTTCTTTTTCTTTTTTTAATTCTTTTTTATTGGTTGTTCAAAGCATTACAAAGCTCTTGACATATCATATTTCATACATTTGATTCAAGTGGGGTATGAACTCCCATTTTTACCTCATATACAGATTGCAGAATCACATCGGTTACACTTCCATGTTTTTACATACTGCCTTAGTAGTGACTGTTTTATTCTGCTACCTTTCCTATCCTCTACTATCCCCACTCCCCTCCTCTCCCATCTTATCTCTCTACCCCAACTGCTGTAATTCAATTATCTCCCTTATTTTTTCCCTTTCCCCTCACAACCTATTATATGTAATTTTGTATAACAATGAGGGTCTCCTTCTATTTCCATGCAATTTCCCTTCTCTATCCCTTTCCCTCCCCCTCTTGTCCCTGTTTAATGTTAATCTTTTCCTCATGCTCTTCCTCCCTGCTCTGTTCTTAGTTGCTCTCCTTATATCAAAGAAGACATTTGGCATTTGTTTTTTAGGGATTGGCTAGCTTCACTTAGCCTAATCTGCTCTAGTGTCATCCATTTCCCTGCAAATGCCATGATTTTGTCCTTTTTTAGTGCTGAGTAATACTCCATTGTGTATAAATGCCACATTTTTTATCCATTCATCTATTGAAAGGCATCTAGGTTGGTTCCACAGTCTAGCTATTATGAATTGTGCTGCTACAAACATCGATGTGGCAGTATCCCTATAGTATGCTCTTTTAAGGTCTTCAGGGAATAGTCCGAGAAGGGCAATAGCTGGGTCAAATGGTGTTTCCAGTCCCAGCTTTCCCAGAAATCTCCATACTGCTTTCCAAATTGGCCACACCAATTTGCATTCCCACCAGCAATGTACAAGTGTACCCTTTTTCCCACATCCTTGGCAGCACTTGTTGTTGTTTGTCTTCATAATCGCTGCCAATCTTACTGGAGTGAGATGGTATCTTAGGGTAATTTTGATTTGCATTTCTCTGACTGCTAGAGATGGTGAGAATTTTTTCATGTACTTATTGATGGATTGTATGTCCTCCTCTGAGAAGTGTCTGTTCAGGTATTTGGCCCATTTTTTGATTGGGTTATTTGTTATCTTATTGTTTAATTTTTTGATTTCTTTGTATACTCTGGATATTAGGGCTCTATCTGAAGTGTGAGGAGTAAAAATTTCTTCCCAGGATGTAGGCTCCTTATTTACCTCTCTTACTGTTTCTCTTACTGTGAAAAACCTTTTTAGTTTAAGTCCCATTTCTTGATTCTTGTTATTAACTCTTGTGCTATGGGTGTCCTATTAAGGAATTTGGAGCCCAACCCCACAATATGCAGATCAGAGTCAACTTTTTCTTCTATCAGATGCAGAGTCTCTGATTTGATATCAAGCTCTTTTATCCATTTTGAGTTAACTTTTGTGCATGGTGAGAGAAAGGGATTCAGTTTCATTTTGTTGCAAATGGATTTCCAGTTTTCCCAGCACCATTTGTTGAAGATGCTATCCTTCCTCCATTGCATGCTTTTAGCCCCTTTATCAAATATAAGAAAGTTGTAATTTTGTGGATTGTTCTCTGTGTCCTCTATTCTATACCATTGGTCCACCCGCCTGTTTTTGTACCATTACCATGCTGTTTTTGTTACTATTGCTCTGTAGTATAGTTTGAAATCTGGTATCACTATACCGCCTGATTCACATTTCCTGCTTAGAATTGCTTTTGCTATTCTGGGTCTTTTGTTTTTCCATATGAATTTCATGATTGCTTTATCTCTTTCTACAAGAAATGCCGTTGGGATTTTGATTGGCATTGCATTAAACCTATAGAGAACTTTGGGTAATATCGCCATTTTGATGATGTTAGTTCTTCCTATCCATGAACAGGGTATATTTTTCAATCTTCTAAGATCTTCTTGTATTTCTCTCTTAGGATTATGTAGTTTTCATTGTGTAAATCTTTCACATCTTTTGTTAAGTTGATTCCCAAGTATTCTTTTTTTTCCTGAGGATATTGTGAATGGGGTGCTTGTCCTCATTTCCATTTCGGAAGTTTGTCACATATACAGGAATGCCTTTGATTTTTGTATGTTGATTTTAAATCCTGCCACTTTGATGAATTCATTTATAAGCTCTAGTAGGTTCTTTGTAGACCCTTTTGGGTCCGTTAGATATAGAATCATATAATCCCCATATAGTGATAATTTAAGTTCTTATTTTCCTATTTTTATGCCTTTAATTTCTTTTGTCTGTCTAAATGCTCTGGCTAGTATTTCAAGAACTAAATGGAATAGAAATGGTGAGAGAGGGTATCCCTGTCTTGTTCCAGATTTTAGAGGGAATGCCTTCAGTTTTTCTCCATTTAGAATGATGCTAGCCTGAGGCTTAGCATATATAACTTTTACAATGTTGAGGTAAGTTCCTGTTATCCCTAGCTTTTCTAGTGTTTTGAACATAAAGGGATGCTGTACCTTGTCGAACTCTTTTTCTGCATCTATCGAGATGATCACGTGGTTGTTATCGTTAAGTCTATTGTTGTGGTGAATAACATTTATTGATTTCCGTGTATTGAACCAGCCTTGCATCCCAGGGATGAATCCTACTTGATCATGGTGCACAATTTTTTTGATATGCTTTTGTATTCGATTTGCCAGGATTTTATTGAGGGTTTTTGCATCTAAGTTCATTAGAGATATTGGTCTGTAGTTTCTTTCTTTGAAATGTCTTTGTCTGGTTTTGGGATCAGGGTGATGTTGGCCTCATAGAATAAATTTGGAAGAGTTCCTTATTTGTCTATTTCTTGAAATAACTTGAAAAGTATTGGTATTAATTCTTCATTGCAGGTTTTGTAAAAGTCCGCTGTATACCTATCTGGTCCAGGGCTTGTCTAGGTTGGTAGTTTTTGATGGCTTCTTCTGTTTCCTCCTTTGTTATTGGTCTGTTTAAATTGTGTGTATCCTTCCTGACTCAATCTGGGCAAATCATATGACTTAAGAAATTTATCTATGTCTTCACTATCTTCTATTTAATTGGAATATAGGATTTCAAAATAATTTCTAATTATCTTCTGTATTTCTGTAGTGTCCGTTGTGATATTGCCTTTTTCATCCCGTATGTTTGTAATTTGAGTTCTCTCTCTTCTTCTCTTCATTAGCATGGCTATGGGTCGGTAGATCTTATTTATTTTTTTGAAGAACCAACTTTTAGTTTTATCAATTTTTTCAATTTTTTTTTGTTTGTTTCAATTTCGTTGATTTCCACTCTGATTTTAATTATTTCTTGCATTCTACTACATTTGCTATTGTTTTGCTCTTCCTTTTCTAGGGTTTTGACATGAAGTGTGAGCTCAATTACTTGTTGGATTTTTCTTTTTTTTTTTGAGGAATGAACTCCAGGCAATGAATTTCCTTCTTACAACTGCTTTCATTGTGTCCCATAGATTCCGATATGTTGTGTCTGTATTTTCATTTATCTCTAAGAATTTTTTGATTTCCTCCTTTATGTCTTCTGTAACCCATTGATCATTCAGTAATGTACTGTTCATTTTCCAGGTGATGCAGGATTTTTCCTTCCTTCTTTTATCATTGATTTCCAGTTTCATTCCATTATGATCAGATAAGATAAATGGTATTATCTCCACACCTTTATATTTACTAAGGGTTGCTCTACGGCATAATAAATGGTCTATCTTTGAGAAGGATCCATGTGCTGCTGAGAAGAACGTGTATCCACTTGATGATGGTTGATATATTCTATATATGTGGGTTAAGTCTAGGTTATTGATTGTGTTTTGAGTTCTATAGTTTCATTATTCAATTTTTGTCTGGAGGATCTGTCCATTGGAGAAAGAGGTGTGTTGAAATTACCCATAATTATTGTGTTGTGGTCTATTTGACTCTTGAACTTGAGGAGAGTTTGTTTTATGTACGTTGCATCACCATTATTTGGTGCATACATATTGATAATTGTTATGTCTTGTTGAGGAATGGTTCCTTTTAACAGTATATATTGTCCTTCTTTATACCTTTTGATTAACTTAGGTTTGAAGTGGATTCTATTCGATATGAGTATGGCCACTCCTGCTTGCTTCTAAAGACCATGTGAGTGGTATGATTTTTCCCAACCTTTCACCTTCAGCCTGTGTATGTCTTTTCCTATCATATGAGTCTCCTGAAAGTAGCATATTGTTGGATCTGGTTTTTTTTTTTGTTGTTGTTGTTGTTTTTTAATCCAGGTTACTAGCCTATGTCTCTTGATTGGTGAATTTAAGCCATTAACATTTAGGGTTACTATTGATATATGGTTTTACTTCCAGTCATGCTTATTTATTTATTTATTTATTTAAATTTGGCTAGTTTTTCCTCTTTGGTTATTTTCCCCCCTTTACTGAGGTACCTCCCTCTGTTAGTTTTGGGTGCTGTTTTTCAATTCCTCTTCTTGTAGTATTTTGCTCAAAATGCCTTGCAGTTCTGGTTTTCTGGCTGCGAATACTTTTAACTTTTGTTTATTGTGAAATATTTTAATTTCATTGTCAAATCTGAAGCTTAAGTTTGCTGGATACAGTATACTTAGTTGGAATTCATTATTTTTCAGCGTTTGAAATACATTGTTCCAGGATCTTCTCGCTTTCAACGTCTGTGGTGAAAAATCAGCCATTAACCTAATTGGTTTACCTCTGAATGTAATCTGCCTCCTTTCTCCCGTAGCTTTTAATATTCTTTTCATGTTCTGTATGTTTGATATCTTTATAATTATGTGTCTTGGAGTTGGTCTGTAATGGTTTTGTATGTTTGGGGTCCTGTGGCTTCCAGGATTTGGCAATCCATTCCATCTTTCATATCTGGGAAGTTTTCTAAGATTATTTCATTCAACATATTGTTCATTCCTTTGGTTTGAACCTCTATACCTTTTTCTATCCCAATAACTCTCAAGTTCGTTTTTTTTTATGACATTCCATATCTCTTGGATGCATTGCTCATGATTTCTTATCATGCTTTCTGCGTTGACTATATTCTTTTCATGTTAATAAACATTGTCTTCATTATCTGATGTTCTGACTTCTATTTGATCTAGTCTATTTGTAATATTCTCATTTGAGTTTTTAATTTGGTTTATGGTTTCCTGCATTTCTAGGATTACTGTTTGATTTTTTTTTTAAATCTCTATCTCCTGGTAGAGTTCATGTTTTGCTATTTGAATTTAGTTATGCAATTCGTTTTCAAAGTATTCTTTCATTTTTTGGACTTGCTGTCTAATGACTTCTCTAAGATTCCATTCCATCTGAGTCAGGTATGTCTTGAGTTCTTTCTCTGTCCATTTTTCTGATGCCTCTAGGTTCTCCTGTAAATTTAAGTTGTCCTGCATTGTTTGTAATCCTTTTTTTTTCTTGTTTTTTTCATGGTGTTCATGTTACTTTCCAACTCTTTTTAACTGCTGTGTTTTCGTTTTCTCCTATAAATTTGTTTTTGTTTTGTATATCTATGTGGTCTCTCCTTTGTGGTGGGAGCCTATGCCTGGAAATATTGGGCTTTATTGTACTTTAAAGCTGATTCATTCAATTCATAGAAGGCTTACGGATTCTGTATGCATAAAGTGATTTGTTGTTTGGTCTTAAGACTTTGTTTAGGTTAGGTGCTATCATGGTATGAAGGTCAGTATGTCTTGGCTACTTTGGAAGATTGCTCTACTGAAGGGGGATATTAACAGGTGATTTGATCAGGGTATTTGGTAATAGCTAGGTATTTAGGAGCCCTATAGCCTGCCTCGAAACAATCACCTACTTGCATTTAGACAATTACACGTAATGGAAGACGTAATGCTTGGGTTGAAAGTTGGGAGGAAGGGGAAGGAAGGAGCTCTTAAAAAGAAAGGGGGAGAAAGACACAGGCAGAATAGAGGAGAATGGAAAGAACAATAAAAATTGAAAAGGGAAAGAAAGAAGTAGGAAAAAAGGAAAAAAACTAATAAAATAGAAAGTAAAAAATTAGAAATTAAAAAAAAATGAAGTCTTAGAGATCCATTTTCTTCTCTTCCCGTAGGCGGAGCTTAGCCCTCAATGTGCCAGTAGCAATCCCTGTAAGGCAGCTCCTGGGAGTCTCTGAATCCTGATAGTCCAGAGCTGTTTCTCTTCTCCTGCCCCTCCACCCCTTCTTCATGTCAGACAGCTGGACCGCCGCTCACCGGAGGTGCTCTCCAAGGATCTGGTTACACTTACAGCCCCACTGCATGCCCTATTTCCTGAATGACTGAGCACTCTCTCTGTCATTCATCCAAGCCCCAGTGCTGTGGAGCGGTGATCTGGGAACCAACAGTTTAATTTGTCCGGATCCCTTTGGTGGGCTCGGCCCCGGAAACTGGTGGCTAAGACCTTGGGTGTCGCCGCTGGTGATAAGGGGAGTTGGGGATCAAGAATCCCCTCTGCTTCCCTCGGCCCCTACAGTCACACCCACGCTACTGGCGGTAGTGGGATTTGGGGTCGGGAGTCTCCTCTGTTTCCCTCTGTCCCTACAGTCACACCCACGGAGCTCTGGGTGGAGATTTTTGAGGTTTCCCGGCTGTATGTATCTGGTGGGGGTGGGAGTCAGACACCTGCTAAAGCTGATTCTGCTGGGAAGAAATCCCATCCGCCGACCTCTGGTGATGTCACCTCTCTGCTATGGCAGACCCCAGACTCCTTGCCGGAGAGTCTGAAGGGAGGGGTGGGTCTGGCCTGTCTCTGGTCTGACCCAGTCTCAGTTGGTTTTGGTTCCGGTTTGCTGTTTCATGAAGGCTTGGTTAGCGACCTATTCATAGGGTCCCTATGCCGAGCCTGCTGAACCACCTCTTACTGTGCTGGTCACTATGCAGCAGTAGTGGGTGGCGGGTCTGGATCTCCATGCCACGTGGTGGAGATTCACTCATCTGGGGCAAACTGTCACCTCCAATAATCCTACAAATTCCCCAGCAGGTCTCACTTCAGCAGAATTTTGCTAGAAGTTTCTCAGCAGGTAGAATCTGAATGTATTAATGCATCTTTCTGACCCCGTTATTGAGTAGGTACTGAAAGCGCTGCCTCCCCACCCACTGCCATGTTGGATCGGAAAAAAAAAAATATTTTCAATTTTTTGAAAAGTATTTTTTGTTGTTGCTGTAGTTGTGCACAATACCTATTTACTTATTTTTATGTGGTGCTGAGGATCAAACCTAGGGCCTCTCATGTGCTAGGCAAGCACTCTACTGCTGAGTCAGAATCCCAACCCTACTATTTCCATTTTTAGATATAGTTTTTCTTAAGTTTACCTCCAAAATACAGTAAACCATGCCCTAAATTTCATAGAATTTACTGAAAAGCTTAGTGTTTTTTCAGAGAGTTTAGATCATGGGAACATTCAGTCTTCTTTGTGAGAAAGTGTAGTGTCTTTCCACTGATTTTGTTTTGTTTTTATGCCTCTAATTGTGTACCTTTTGTATTATAATCATTTTTATCTCTCATTACATGTATTTTAGCAAGCTACTCTCCAGCCCAACAGAATTGTATTGTAGACTGTTGTTTATTTTTTGCTTACTTATTGAGTGCTGGGAATTGATGCCATGGATATGCTCATGCTTAGTTATCTTCCAGAAATAAATTTCAATTTGTGAGCAATGTTCTGGAGGTGGGCTGGTGTTTTACTGGGGAATAAACCTACAGGCACTCAACCACTGAGCACATCCTCAGCCCTTCTTCTTCTTTATTTATTTTTTCTTTTTCTTTTTTTAAAATATTTTGTATAGTTGTAGATGGATAGAATACCTTTATTCTATTTATTTTTCTGTGGTGCTGAGGATCATACCCAGTGCCTCACACATGTTAGCAAGTGTTCAGCCATTCAGCTACAGTCCCAGACCCCCTTTTTATTTTTGATGAAGACCAATCTCACTAAATTTCTGAGTGTCTTGCTATGTTACTGATATAGGCCTCAAACTTTTGCCATTTCCCTGCCTTGACCTCCCTAGTGGCTGAAATTACAGGTGCACACCACTACACCAGCAGTTGGAATGAGTTTTTAAGACTTATCATCCAATTTCTTTCCAGATGAAAATAGTATTGAAAATCAGTTTTCTTGCTTTTGTTCATATTTTTGAAATTTCTAACTATGACTCTTCCTCTTTGCTTTATTTTTGCATTATTATGAAAAAGGTATTTAGCATGTTAATATTGTTTCTTATGTATACATTTTTAAAACTTCATGGCTTGGTAGTTTATTTACTCCTTTATTAAATAAACTTTGTTTTTATGAGCAATTTTATGCTTACATCATTTATTAGTCAGTGTTCTCTAGAGGAAAAGTATCAAGAGGAAGTATGATTATCAAAGGGGATTCATTAGATTGGCCTACTTGACACGAAGGTGGATGTCCACAGTGGCCATCTGCAGGCTGGAGAGCTTGAGAAGTAGTAGCTGCAGAGTCCCAGAGGCTGAAGCCTCAGAACAAGGGGGATCAATGGTGCTGCCCTAGTCCAGACCAAAGATTCTGGAAACTCCCTGGAGAATCACTGGAAGAGTCCACTTTGGGAGAGTGAAGAAGGCAGAGTCTCATATCCTCAGGCCACTGCAGGAGCAATCAAGAACCCATTTGAGAAAAAAAGGAGCTTGATCTGCTGCTGGTTCCTTCTTCTTCCAAATTTTGTTCCACCCAAGATACCGTCCTATTGGATGGTGCTGCCTAGCTTAAGGAGGTTCTCCAGTTTGGCTCACTATCCCATATGTCAACCATCTGTAGACACACCCTCATGGACACACCCAGAAGCTCATTAATCATCGACATCCTTTAATTCAATCAAGGTGACAATTAAATGTGCCATTACACATAGTATCAAATATCCCTTCTCTCCAGCTGATAGCCGCCACTGTTTTCAACATATTGCATTGGTGTAGAGTGTTTGTTAATTACTAAACCAGTGTTGAACATTTCATAAAGAGAATGGATGAAGCAACATGTTAGGATAAGCCAAAGTTCATCCTTTACCTTAGGGTTCCTCGTCTGTGTGATGTGATTGTGTGTGTCACGTCATATACAAGATAATGTCATACAGAAGAGTTTCACTGCTCTGGGAATCGTGTGTTCCACGTGTTCATCACTCCTCCTCATACCTTCCTCCCTATCTGCTTCCTAAGTCCCTGGCACCCATCAGTTCTGCTAGTGCATCTATAATGTTGTCTTTTCCAGAATGTTCTTGACATGGAATCTTACTGCACTTGGCCATTTCAAACTGGCTTCTCTCACTTAACAGTCTTCCTTTAAGGGTGCTGTATCTTTCCAGGCTGCAGAGCTCATTTTCTGGGTGATGCTCTTTGGTGTGGTTAAACTTCAGCTTGTCCACTCAGTATTGAAATGTGCACCTTCCTTGCATCTAGTTTTGGGCAGTTCTGGATATGGCTGCTGTAGTCACTACAGTGAGGGTTCCTGTGCCCATAATTTTCACATCATTTGCATAGACACCTGGAGTGTGATGACTTAATTCTACATTTTTTTGCATTTATGATTAAATTTTGTATTTAAGATTATGAGCATCATTCATAGTTTTCTTTTCTATTTAATAATTTTCTTTATTTAATTTGGATAATATGGTAACTGATGCCTCAGGAATACTTACGAGGTGTTAACTGAGCTTCTATATTCTGGAAAAAAGTAGAAAACTGGTGGCAGTTCTTATGTGTCTCATGGAAGCCTGTTTGAGATGTCAGAGCCTTGCCTTGCCTTTTGGGGATGTAATTAGTTACTGAGTCTGTCTTTTTCAACAGCCATGGGCTCATCTATTTTGTGTATTTCCCCTGGTATGTAAGTTGTAGGAGATTGTCTCTCTCAAAGAAATGGTCCAGTTTCTGCAAGTTGTCTAATTTGTGTCAAGCACGTTTATGATAATCTTGAAGTCCCAATGCATTGTTGACAATGACACTTTTAAATCTGTTAGTAGGTTTTCAGCCCTCATTGCTTTTTTCTTTAATATTATTGTATATTTCACACTTTTATTTCTTTCTTTTTATGTGGGAGTGAGGATTGAACCCAGTTTCTCCCAAGCACTAGGCAAGCACTCTTCCACTGAGCCACAACCCCAGTCCCTGTCCTCTGTATTCTTAGCCTTTTGTCAGTTAATCAGTGATGCTGATGTTCATGAAGAACTTTATTTTGTAGAGTGTGGATTTCCTGATTGTGGTTTCATCAACACCTACTCTGTTACCTACCTGTTGTTAATTTAGGTTTACCTTGCTCTTCTTTCTCGGTTTTTTTGAAGCGGCTGTTTCATTGATTGCTTTTAGCTCTTCTTTTCTGAAATGTGTGTTAGATGACTTAGATATCAATACAGCACCACCTCTGGTGTTCTCTATGAATTTCCTATGATGGACTTTTACATTTTTTTTCTTTCAAAATGGTCACCTTTTCTCTTGAGTCACCTCTTTGCCCTGTGTCTGTTCAGAGCCCTGTGTTTCATGTCCCCTTCCCTGGAGGCTTTTCACTTTCTTCTGATCTGATTTCTGCTTTAGCTCTCATGTTCTTTGAGCATACATGGGATTTCACTGGTGGTGCACTTGTAGGGGTATGGTTTATGTCCTGTGGAGTGTTGCTGTGACCCTGAGACCTCACTGTGCTTCCCGTTTTGATGAAGGTTCATGAAGCCCTCCTGTCTGCATCATTATCCTGACAGAGTTGGGCTGATGTCTCTGAGTGTAATTGTGGAATCTTCATTGTTTGGGGTGGTTCTGTATGTTTTCAGTCCTTCAGTATGCTTCTGTGTAAGTGGCAGGGACATTTTCTTTTTGTCTGTTCCATCACTGTGCAGACATCATAGCATGCTTATAGATGTGAAGGGTGGCCTCTTTCACACGCAGACTGTGTGGGATAGTTCAGAATTCTGGGCTACAAACCTGTTGCTTTACCACACTCTGGAAGAGCTTCTGCCTTAGGTTTGTTTGCACCACCATTGCTACAGGCACGATGAATCTCTTTCACAACAGACAACCATTGCATATGTGGCCCAACCTTGATCAAAATGTCCTTGAGCAGAACATTGGTATGTGTCTCATGACTGTACATTATGGTAGTCAACCGGCTGCTGTTAAGAAGAGTTTGACAATCATTGGATATTCATTGTTGCAGTGAGACTAAGAAAAGTAGTGCCTGCGGTTTATTAAGAAGATTGTTTTGAGAGTTATAAAACTTTGTAAGGCTGTTGTTTAGACAAGGTGACATTTTTGGGTCACTGAGTTATTTATAAGATACATGCCATCTTTCCACTTACCCCATTCTGCTTTGGCAGTAACCACAAGAAATTTTCAAATTGTTGTGTTTATTAATAAATAAATTAACTTAATCAAATAGAGAACTCATGTTTGTTTTGGCCATTTAATAGTAAGCTAGTTGACTAAATTTGTTCTGGAGTAAAGCACCTGCAACTTCTAGTTGTTCTTGGTGTAATCACACAGAATGAGCTCAATCTCCAGTTAACACTTTGTGACCACCTGTGTGAAATGTTGTCTAAATGTTGTCTATGAAGAAGTCTCCTTAGTGACCCCATGCCCAGAGGATGGGAGTGGGGGCTGGTTCTAGGCATTTCTTTAAGTATAGAACGATAGACTTTCAGAGGAAACAAGACATCAGTAAATACCATGTTGCCTATATTAACCTTGTAGGTACAGGGAGCCATTGTAGTTGGCAGAATCTCTCTCAAATGCTTAGTTTCATGATTCCTGCATTTTCCTACTCATCACCTTTCTTTTCTAAAGATAAGTACTATCAGAAGTGCTTATATTAGCTCTGCACCACACAGGACGTTTCTAGGACATGTAATAGAGGTGTAACCATTAAAGAAGTTAGAAGAGATATGGAAGCCTGTCTTGCTTCCTGTGAACTCACCAAAGGAAGGGTATAAATCACTATGATGTTTGCCTTCTGAGTAGCCAATTCCTAGTGTTGGAATTGGTGTAAGAAATTGAGTGCAGTAAATATTTGATGGACCAAATTGTGGAATTAATCAGGAGGCCATGGAATCATGTGAACATCATGGATGTTGAGTGCAGATTTCTCATGCTGTCAATCTCTCCTGGCCTCCACTACACATTTGTGGTATATGTTAGATCTCAGTGACCTTTGAGGATGTGGCTGTGAACTTCACCAAGGATGAGTGGGCTTTTCTGGATGCTTCCCAGAAGAGCCTTTACAGAGATGTGATGCTGGAAGTCCTCAGAAAACTGGCTTCTATAGGTAATAATGTTGGTTTTAAAATTAATCAAATAGAGAACTCATGTTTATTTTGGTCATTTATGTAGAAGGTGAAAAGTAAATCAGTTGGTGAATTATTGAAGCATAAATGCACCTACAATTTGGCAAAGCACTTCTAGCTCCTAAATATTCATAAAGATTGTTATGTTCTCTCATTTTAGGAAACAAGTGGCAAGACAAGACCACTGAAGATCATATTGAATATTCTGGGAGTAACCTAAGGTAACTGTACTCACAAGAGGAATTCGTGAGGGAATCTGAGAACTGTCATATAATTTTTAAAGCAAACCAACTGAAGAAGTATGCATAATTTGAAATGCATTTATTCTTATAATATTTTTTACCAGAAATATATACTTATCTCTAACAGGTATTCAGTCTTTTCAAAGTATTTGACATGCAAAAAGTACTGTGAAATTGCATATGTGAATATCACTATTTGAATAATAGCCATAGAGAATCTGTGTTGCAAAGGACTGTTTCCTTTCAATCTGTTTATTTTCAGGCAACTTTAACAAGTCAGAAAATCTAGCCTTTACCTGATGTTGGTATAAATGTAAAGACCTATAAATAAATAGAAAATTGTGAATGAGTTAGGTATCAATTATGTGCTGGTCACTTCTTCTTCAAAGAAGTCCTATGGTAAACTTCAAACTTTCCCCACAGAATAGTGTGGGAAAACCTTCAAATCGATTCCAATTCTTAATCAAACAAACAAAAATTTTAATAGAATAAATCCATGTGACTTCATTATGTGTGCAAAAGATTTCATATGTCCTTCATTCCTTCATAGGCACATCACATCTCACTCTGGACACAAATACTATAAGCATGAGGAATGTGAAGAGAAGCCATGTGAATTTAAACAATATAGGAAATCTCTGGTTCCTCTCAAAAGTGTTCACACACAAATGTTGTTACAAACTGGAGAGAGACCATATGAAAGTACACTATGTGGGAAAGTCATCAGTTGTTCCAATGACATTCAAAGACATGAAGAAACTCATACTGGGTGGCAACCCTATGAATGTCAACAATGTGGTGAAGCCTCTTCTTCTCTCCCAGGTGTTCAAAGATACATGATAACACACAGTGGAGGTAAACCTTTTCAATGTGAGGTATGTGGGAAAGCCTTTCATTTCTCCTCTTTATTTAGAAGACATGAAAGAACTCATTCTGGAGAGAAACTCTATGAATGTAAACAAGATGGTCAAACATTTATTTCACACACGAGTCTTCAAAAGCACAGGATCACACAGGGAATGCACATTTCAAATGTAAGTTATGTGGGAAAGACTTTGCTTATCCCAGATTACTTATAATACATCAGAAAACACATACTTGAGAGAAGCCCTATGAATGTAAGCAGTGTGGCAAAGCCTTTGCTAGATCTGGTGGCCTTCACATACATGAAAGAACTCATACTGGAGAGAAGCCCTATGAATGTAAGCAGTGTGGTAAAGTCTTTGCTAGATCTGGTGACCTTGACACACATGGAAGAACTCATACTGGAGAGAAGCCCTATGTATGTAAGCAGTGTGGAAAAGCCTTTGCTAGGTCTGGTGACCTTCACACACATGTAAGAACTCATACTGGAGAGAAGCCCTATGTATGTAAGCAGTGTGGAAAAGCCTTTGCTACATCCCTTCAGCTTCATACACATGGAAGAACATAAACTGGAGAGAAGCCTTATGAATGCAAACAATGTGGAAAAGCCTTTGATACATCCCATCAGCTTCATAATCATGGAAGAATACATACTGGAGAGAAGCCTTATGAATGCAAACAATGTGGAAAAACCTTTGCTATGTCCCATCAGCTTAACAGACATGGAAGAACACACACTGGAGAGAATCCCTATGAATGTAAGCAGTGTGGAAAAGCCTTTGCTACATCTAGTTACCTTCAGATTCATGGAAGAACACATACTAGAAAGAAACCCTTTGGATGTCAACAATGTGGAAAAACATTTGCTTCATCCCATCATCTTCACATACATGGAAGAATGCATACCAGAGAAAAGCCCTATGAATGTGAACAATGTGGAAAAGCCTTTACTACTGCCTCTTACCTTCAGATACATGAACGAACTCATACTGGAGAGAAGCCTTATGAATGTAAGCAGTGTGGGAATGCCTTCACTCAGTCCTCTCACCTTCACTCACATGAACAGAGTCATACTGGAGAGAAGCCCTATGATTGTAAGCAGTGTGGCAAAGCCTTTGCTAGATCCAGTGAACTTCAAATACATGGAAGAGTGCATGCTGGAGAGAAGCCCTATGAATGTAAGCAGTGTGGCAAAGCCTTTGCTAGATCTGGTGACCTTCACATACATGAAAGAACTCATATTGGAGAGAAGCCTTATGAATGTAAGCAGTGTGGCAAAGCCTTTGCTACATCCCATCAACTTCATAAACATGGAAGAACACATATTGGAGAGAAGCCCTAGGAATGCAAACAATGTGGAAAAGCCTTTGATAAATCATATCAGCTTAACAGACAAGGAAGAAAACACACAGTGGAGAAAAGCCCTATGAATGTCAACAATGTGGAAAGCCTACACTAGTGCCTTTTACCTTTGGATACATAAACACATTCATACTGGAGAGAAGCCCTATGAATGTAAGCAGTGTGTCAAAGCCTTCACTCAGTCCTCCAACCTTCACTCACATGAACAAAGTCATACTGGAGAGAAGCCCTGAGAATGTAAGCAGTGTGGCAAAGCCTTTTCTAGAACCAGTGATCTTCACAGACATGGAAGAATGTATACTGGAGAGAAGCCCAATGAATGTCAACAACGTGGAGAAGCCTTTGCCACATCTTGTCTGCTTCACACATGTGAAAGAACACATAGTGCATAGAAATCACATGCATGAAAACAATTGGTAAACTCTTCTGTTATTACTGTTTCACTCATATACATGTAGGAAGTTTACTGGAGAAAAAATCCTTTGAATGTGAAATATGGTAAATCAATATTTCATGTCATCCTCAAAGACAAGAAAGGGCTCACACCACTGAAAATGTGTGTGTGTGTGTGTGTGTGTGTGTGTGAGAGAGAGAGAGAGAGAGACAGACACCGAGACCCACTGGGGATTTAGTCTGGTGGTGCTCTGCCACTGAGCTACATTCCAGTTCCTTTTTACTTTTTATTTTGAGACAGGGAATTGCTGAGTTTCTTAGGGTCTTCCTAAGGTGCTGAGGCTAGCCTCCAACATTGATTCTTCAGAATCAGCCTCTCAAGTCTCAGGAATTAAAGGCATACACCACCACATCCAACTGAATAACTCTTTTAATGTGAAAAAATATCACAAATCATTCCATTTTCCCTGTTGCCTTTAAAGCCATTTCATTCACATTGAAAAGCAAACCCTCTGAATTTGGGGGATTTGCTACATTCTGTCAGCTTTGTTTCCTTTCTTATATATGAAAATACTCATGCAGAGAAACCCTGTGAATGTGAGAAATCTTCTAGTTTCCTCATTTTTTTCCTAAGGACTGGGAACATTGTTTTGGAATAAAAAGAATAAATCCTATGCAAGTAAGAAATATAAAGGGTTCAGCCGTTCTAGTTTTGTTCAGTTGTATGAAAGGACTCATACTGTAGAAAATGCTGAGGATAAGCCATGTGGGGCAGTATTCAGCTTTCAGAGTTTTCTCCAAAGGCATAAAAGAATTCACATCGGTGAAAATCCTTTTTCTATCTTTAAAAATTGCAGTAACACTTTAAAATTTCCAGGTACCTTTGAACAGCATTTAAGAAATCACACTGGAGAAAAGCCATGTATGTAGAAATGTGGTAAGACCTTTGCTTGTTTCAGATCCATTTGAACTTGTTCAGACTTGAGGTAAATTTTATTTTATTACATTTTATTTATTTATTTTGAGATAACCACTGTAGGTGTGTGAAAATGGTGTGTGCCTTCATTTCTTTTTTCTTTTATCTATTCAGAGGTAACAAAACTTCACCCTGGGTTGGAGAGGAGCATTGCATCAGCATGATGATTTGAAAGCAACATGTTTTTTTCTGGGTTAAATCTCTCTTATTGTTAGATTCCATTTTCCTGTATTTTAAGTCTTTTGAGTCTAATGTTTCATTACATATTGTGTATGTTAGTTTAGACCTCTCCACTCCAGCCTTTGGTACAGATTGGTGAAATGGCTCTACTGAACTTCTTTCCTCTCTTTCTTTGTTCAGATTTCACCCAGGAGTGCTCTACCACTGAGTTTCTCCACAGTCCTTTTACTTGTTATTTTTTGAGATGGGGTGAGGCTGGCAGCTGGGACCATAGGGATGTGTCTATGTACCCTGTAGCTGGCCTCTTCCTTTTCCTTGATTGCTTATTGATCTGTTGATGACTCTGGGACCACCACTCTTGTCACTTGTGCTTGTTCTAAGGCTCCTGTATTGTGCTGTATGTAATCACATTAAAGAGCATTATAAAATAATGTCATTTGTGTATATTGTTTGGAGAGGCCCTTTCTCAAAATATATTTTGCCCTATACTTGAGTTGCATTCTCTTTTCTTTTCCCAGTTCTGGGGACTGAATCCTGCCTTGTGCATGCTAGGCAGGCATTCTAGCACTGAACGCTCCATAGCTCAGGTGGTGAGTTTGCTGCTGCTGTGAGTGTGGACCCCACTGATAACCACATCAGCAGATGTAGCTCTGCTAGTGTTTCCTCCACAATTGCAGCTGATCTCTTCCTTCTTAAAGGTCTTTTATACCAGTGAATTTAAAAAAAAAAAAAAAAACTACATCCAACTTAGGTTTTCTCCCCATGAATAATACTTAGGTGGAATATGCCAGAAAACCCAGGCTTGATTTCTCTCTGTGTTTAGAGTACCTCAGTAGTCCTGGGAAAATTGTGTGATGGTTTTCTTAATACACAGTACATGACCAAAGGCTTGGTAAGGAGCATCCCAGTCTGATGTCCTAATATAGTGGCACTCCCTTCTCCACCAAATAATCTTAAAAAAGCTTCTCAAGAGACCTTCACCATAATTTTCATTCAACAGAATGTCAGGAAAAGATTTTGCAAAGATCTCAATGTGGGTTATAACAGACTTCTGCTTTTGTAGCAAAGCTTGGAAGACCTCTGACCAATCTTACAATTCATACACAAAGCACTTTCTGTGAACTAATCAAAACAACAACAACAAAAAAACACCTTTATGTATAGCCCTACAAAAAATATAAACCTCCATCCCTGTCCCACTGGATGTTAATAAAGATAAATGAAATTCCAAGCAGTAATCCAAAAAAATTTAAGTGATACCCCTCATAACCCTGCAGCTAATCAATGTGCTCCTGGAACATTCCTTGGGTGTCTAGCCTCATGTGCCCTACATCACTAATAAAGCTACAGCCTCCAATCAGGTGATATTGTGCAGTACTTGCTGTGGAGAGGGCTGTTTCTGCTCATGCTAAAGGATTCAGTTACTTATCCTAAGGATTCAAAGCATCCTGAGCAAAACCTCACCTAAAACCTATTCAGGTGCCATCGATCTTGTGTGATCATTGGTAAGAATTCCTTACATACTTGTGTCAAAATATTGAAGTTTGCCAACATGCCAAAGATGGGTTGATTGTCACTGCTATCTACGTTCCAGCCTTTCGCTGTGTCTCGGTGTTCATTTGGAGAGGAAGGCCAAAAGAGTGTGCTGTGGCCCTTCTGTTTGTGATAAATACAGCCTAAGCCATCCAGTAAAACTTCATCTTTAAAAGATAGTTTTAAATGCTTCCCAGGATTTCCAAAAACTTTCTTTGCAGCTAATGAGTCAGTGTGGCAATTTCCTAGTTTTATATTTTTGATTTAGTAGAAATATTGCATAGAGGTGTGTGAGCACTTGATGCAGTCTGGACTTCTTTGTAATAAATCTATTTGCCAAAGGCATTAGTTGCAGGCTTGTTCCTGGGCAGTGTGAGGGACTGGAGTGAATGCATCTGTCCTGGGGTGTGGGCATTCTTTGTAGGAGTTCAGTCTTGGTGAGTACATCAGTGTAGGAATCAGACTCCTAGGAGGGCTACAGAATCTCCTGACAGGACCTGCCTGTCCCTTTTGGACAATAGTGTTGTCATGTGAGCTGGCAGGTGGATGGCTACCTTCTGATGTATTTGGGTTTGTAGCTGAGCAAATAGTGAGAATGTACAATGATTATATGAGAATTAAAATATTCTTTGTCATACCAAAGACATAATTCGGGGGCCAGACATAATAACAAGTAACCTCTTGGACCTTGAATCACATAGTTTCCTTCATGTATGCATTTTCTTACAAACTTTTGTAGTGTGATGCTTATGTGGAACAAACTTAGATAAACATGGAGAAGTTTATTTAATG
The DNA here is from genome assembly GCF_021218885.2 of Marmota monax. Classification (NCBI taxonomy): domain Eukaryota; kingdom Metazoa; phylum Chordata; class Mammalia; order Rodentia; family Sciuridae; genus Marmota; species Marmota monax. Next base: position 1,122 of record NW_026694389.1, on the reverse strand, counting down.
GTACAGTGTACTAGAAGTTTTAAAGGCTTGAAGCAGGCTTAGATTCCACTATTGTTAAAATTTTATGAAAGACTCTGAAATTCTCAAAATTCTTGAGAATCCCCAGGTGCTGTGGCATACACATGAAATACCAGTGGCTCAAGATTCTGAGGCAGGAGGATTGTGATTTTTTTTCACTTATTTTAAAGAGAGAAAGAAATTTTTAATATTTATTTTTAGTTTTCAGTGGACACAACATCTTTATTTTATTTTTATGTGGTGCTGAGGATTGAACCCAGCACCCCACGCATGCCAGGTGAGCATGCTACCATTTGTGCCACATCCCCAGCCCATCTTTTCATTTTTATTAAAAATTATATATATTTTTTTCCCTAAGAATCAAACCCAGTGCCTCACACATGCTAGGCACATTGTCAACCACTGAGCCACAACCTTAGCCCAAGGGTTGTGATTTGTAAGGTGGACTCCCTGGATAAAAAGGAGTAAAGAACTCAGTGAGACCCTGTCTCTAAGAAGTAACTCAAATAATAAATAAAAAAGAAGGCTGGGACGTGGCTGAGTGGTTGAGTTACACTGAGTTTAATTCCTAGTACTCCAAAGAAAAATGCATTAGGAACCAAGTTTTAATAAACTGTATGATGGGTGGATGGGCTTGTCCATTATATTGTTTTCTTCTTTGGATTCTCAGGCATGGTTTATTAATTCAAGAACTCTGTAAAATTCACCAATTCAATACAAATCAAGTGCATGGTTTTAAAAAAAATAATATAGCAAGGTCCATGAGGAGCAGCTTCCTGCTCTGGAAACCCTCAGTAATTTGTAGTCATCACAAGTGGCCATAATGTCCTTACCATAAAGAGTTTGTGAAAGCTTCTATTGTGCAGGAGTTTCTGAAGGTGCTAAAAGTGCCTGTCTTTTCAGAACCTTTGGGTGGAGGAATTCCATATGGAGGTCTCTGATTTATAGATGATGTCATTGGGGAGCTAAAGTGAAACTGATAAGTGAAGAACACGTTACCACCTGGTCCAGTGCAGTCTAAAAGATGTCAAATTTTCTTGTCTTCAAGGAGTGTGTCAAGCAAACTTGGAGGAGGATGTCAGCAATTTATGATGTGCTCCTGCA
>NW_026694388.1:0-67296 GCF_021218885.2 Marmota monax | reverse complement strand
TAGTTTGGGATTATACTAAAATGAATGGGTGAAATTGAAGAATCTGACTCAGTAAAAGTTCAATTAACCAGAACTGAATTTACCAAATAAAATAAGTGTTTATTGAATAGAAGTGTATGTAGACTTGAAGAATCTTCAAAGAGCCAAGTGATAAGTGGCTGCCAAAAAAGACTAATTGCAACTGCTCCAGAATTTGCCCTGGGACCAGAAGCTATGCATTACAGAATAACTGATTTTATTATTTCTTTTAAATTTTCAACTCTTTAAATTCCCATGCATTTGGAATAAAATTAAGTGTGAGCTGTTGTAGAACAATCTCCGAAACAGGCATTTTTTTGTTCTGAATCTGTTACTAACACTGAGATGACCTGTTTGAAAAATGAGCATGTATTTCTAGCTTTAACTTGATTAAAAGACATAATCAGTATAAAACACAAGAAGGTATGTGGCAAATAGATGTACTATATTTTTGGTATTTTTAATACATTCTTTATACCTAATTCTAGGAGGCATGTGCTTCTGGAGCCCAGTGGTTTCTCTCCTGCTGCAAGACTTGTGTAATTTGTGCCAATCTGTGCTACAGGAGAAATTGTATGCTGCATACTTCACAGAGCTTTTAGAGAATTGAGGATGATAATGCATGTAAAAGCACATTGTATCCCAAAGTATTATATGAACACAAGGTGCTATGAATATTACTAAAAGTACTAGTTTTCATGTCTTCAAAAATACACTAGACAAAAGTCACAGCTGAATGTAGAAAAGTAAAACCCAACCCTAAAAAATCTCAAGCTCATGAGGGAGATAGGAATTTCCAAAACATATAAATGATATAGTAGTACATATCAGTTTGTATTAACATTTGGATGTGTAAAGTGAATATCATGTCTTTGGCTGGCCTACAACTAGTCTGGTCCTTTCAATCTTTTTTATGGTAGTTAGTGATGAAAAAAAAAATTGAATCTCAATAGGATAGAGAAATTTGAACATTCTGTTTCTTCTTTATAAAGAAACAAGTTAAAAGAACCGTCAGTCTCATATTTTTCTGCCCTCCCCCACTCATCCCAGCACATTCCAGAACTGTCTGTGCAAGTGGAAGCATCAGGTCTCCCAATAAGTGAGATGTTCCTGACTCTTTCTGGCTTCCAAGACAATATGTCATTCTCCTTGCCCACAGTAGTCATGGTCCTTCTTTGGAGATCAAGTAACACTATCAAGAATCATTGATGTTATCCTCTTGAAGATTCAGCTTTTCATCATGGAATTTCCTAGCTTCAGAATCTACAGTCTGTCACCTCCTCCATTCATCCAGCCAGGGTAAGGCAGAACATGATTCAAATATGCTGTGAATAACCTTGCTCAAGTTATGCCCAGGTCAAATGGAGCTAAACGATATTTGGAGTCTGGACCTGTCCTCACCAGGTCAACTCCTCTGCATCTTCTCTACCTGGCTGTGTCTGTGTCTGTGGGGCCTCTCTGCACAATGGTTCCTTCCAACAATATAAAATAAGAGTTTAGATTCCACCTTTGCTTCACTTGTTTAATAAAACTTCCTCTCTCTTTGCTAAGGCAGGAAAGGATAAAATTTGAATAAAAATATAATTTGTCTTCTTTACTTTTTTACAACCGATCTCCACTGACCGACATGTACTCTAATAGTACAAAGAGCAAATCTCCAGGATCTGGTGATAAAGGTATAAGGACATCTTCTCCACACTAAGAGAAAACACTATGAATTGGTTCCTGTAGGTCAGTACTTTGATTTAGGTAAATAAGGAAAACAATTTCAGTAAATTATTTTCCAAAACAGCTGGATATCCTTAAACACATTCATTTTCTTATTTCAAAGTCCTTTTTTTTTTGAATTGTTTTTCTTTTTTTCCATTTTTCCCCTTTATATATTGAGTTTCAAACCCAGGGATTCATGCATGATAGGTAACTGGTCTATCATTGAGCTATGCTGTAAACCTATTTATGAAATATACACGTTATCACCCCAAGAGAGGAACCTTTATTTTTAAATTTATCCATTATTTGCTAATTCTTACCTTGATCTTGTCTACTCAATCTAAGAGAGAGAGAGAGAGAGAGAGAGAGAGAGAGAGAGAGATTGTCTAGAAAGTGTTATCAGAAAGATAAACATAAAATACCATCTTTTACAGAGAACTAACTACTTCATCATTGTTTGAGCACACCGACAGCACATTACAAACTAAAAACATGGGTATAATTTTTGTGGAAAGAACAGAAATAACATGGAAGTTGAGGAAAAATTAAGAAAACTAAATTTCATATTGTGCATATTGTAGTTTCTGCAAAATCACTATGAAAAAAAATTGAGGAAAAAGATTTTCAGTAACCAGGTTACATCAGACCTCTTCCTCTTTAGACTAATTTCTTAAAGTCAGGTTGAAAATACCACAGCATCTTCCCCATCTACCACATATCTTTATTTGACATTTTGGTGTATCAGTAGCTTCAACCAGATAATCCAGCTGACTAGTACCCTAATTCCATCTGCAAAATTGCTTCTGAGTACCTAGAATAGTGGTTGACTGAATGACTATGAAATAGGAATCTTGGGAAAAAAAAAACATTGTTGGAATGCTTTTCTGACCTAGGTGTGCTTACTTTTCAAATTCCATAATCAATAAAAGATTTATTAAAATAAAAAATAAAGTGCCAGACACCTTTCAGATGACACAAAAATAATAAAAAATAATAACTCTCAATTTCAAGTAATAAAACATTTAGAGATTGAGAGGCACATATTGAGAATCTTCACTATAATCTGTGTTATAAGTCACCTGTTTTTAAGTACCATGGAAAGGTCCCATAGAAACAACAAGATAGTGCTGACTGTCTTGGGAGAGTCAAACTGAGGAAAATCTTCAAAGAAGAATATGATCCAAGTTTGCTAAAGAATTTTTCTGAAAAGCACAGAGAGAGGATGAATCAAAATTCCAGGAGAATGCATAGCTGCATAGCTGTGGATGAACAAAAGCACCTCATGTTTTAGTAAATTGTGGGGAGACTATCTATGAGGTGTCAATGTGGCCAAAAGAAAGAACCAAACAACAGAGAGAATAAAGAAATGACATGGTGAAAGTAGACCGGAACAAATTTGAGAATGCCTTCAGTGCTCTTGGTAAGGAACAATAAAAAAAAACAATGGAGGTCAAAATCTAGAAACCCAGGTATGTGTCGTGTATGAGCATGTGTGCACCTGTGTGCTTTTGAGTTAGCTATGGCCGTTTTGTGCAATATGGGCAGGATGATTGGGGCTAATGCTGATAGACTTAAAAGCAGAATGAAAAAATAATAATTTACATGTTTAATTAGTACAACAGTCCAAGATCAAATTTCCAGGCTAATGTAGTTCAACTCATTTTTATCTATGAATGCTGTAAATATGATATAGATTATGAGGAAATCCAATTGGTTCTTTGGAGAGTTTTAAAATGGAATCAGGTTAGCTTCTTCATCTCCTCACTGCTGCTTTCCTTTCTCTATTTCCTTCCCTCTGTTCATGTTTGCTCAGCATATTTACTGCTTTCATATTTTAATCCTTGTCCTGTTTATTTATTTATGTTAACATTACCAGACTTTATAAGATAATCCAGTTATGCACAGACTCTTCTCCTCTACTGCTACAGAATTGAGAATTTATTCAAATACTGGATGGAATTGATTTCATTCATTTTTACTGAAGCAAGCAGAAGATTGCCATCAAGTGAATTTGGGCTTATAATTCATGATCACAGGAAAAAGAAATAACACAATTCAGGAAAACGGATGAAAGTAAAGAAGCATATTTTAAATATGTATTTGTGTGTTCACAACTGAGATAGTTCTCTGAGGAAATTATTTTATATGGATTCATGACAATAACCACCTGCTATAAATTTATTTGTGACATACTTGGAAGACGGCACTGCAGACTGATCGCTGCTAACATACACACCTTTCACAGGAGAAATGCACCAGGAGACCACCATCACAGCAGGCTGGCTTCATTCCATGAGCTGTTAATAAAACCACACACCCTCCAGTAATAAGGAGCCACAGACGGTTATTTCTACAGAATATTAAACAAATATTTCTACATTTATCTCATCTTTAAAGTTTGATTTCAGATATCAAATATTGAATGAATAAAGAGCCTTTGGTCTTTACTATTTTCTCTCATGGTACATAAACTATCTTCATGTTTGTTTGTTTTTCTGACACCCTTAACTGATATAACAGTCACATAATTTTTTTTCAACAAAACTAATGGTTATAAAACTAAAGTGTATACATTTGAAAAGCACCATATATAAAAACATAGGTTCAAATTTAATTTGGAATTTTTATCTACTATTTGTAGTAATTTCACTACTGCACTTCAGTTAGAAGAGTGGGAATCATTCTGACATAATCATAAATGTGTGGAATAGAATTTGCTCCAGTTCAGCTGCCAGTACTTCCTCTTCCCTCTCCTGCCTCAGCTCTTCTCTCCCCTGCCTTATCCTGTCCCATTTCCTCTACTGGTCTTCCCTCTGTTAATTTATTGCTTTTCTAACTGGTGTTTTATCAATATACATAAAGGTGAAATTTACTGTGCCATATTCATGTATGTACATAGTACAGTTTTTTTCAAGTTCATTCTACAGTCCCTCCTTTTTTCTACCCTTCTTCCCTCTTCTTCTATATGTCTTCTACTCTACTGATCTTCCTTCTATTTCCATGGTATTTCCACCTTATTTTGCTCTAGCTTCAGTATATGAGAGAAAACATTAGTCCTTTGACCTTTTTATAACTGTTGAAACAAATGTATATGTAACACAGCTACATAAAGCACAAGGTTGGGGAGAAAAAATTAATTTTCAAAATGATGACCAAATAAAAATGTAAGATAAAGATTCTACAAATATAAAAGGGACAAAAGAAACAATTATCTTTTTTGAATATGTAGTAAGAGTCATCATTTTAGACTTAATAATGACCCCCACTGGAAGTCACACCCCAATTGCCATAACTCAGTCCATAGAATCTGTGACTATGATAATTTACCTGGCAAAAGAGGGACCTGACAGATGTGATTAAGGATCTGAAGACTGGGAAATATCCTGAATTTTCCAAGTGGGGACCTGGTCAAGAAATGACACTAAGATGAGAAAAAAAAATGGATAACCTTGGATTTGACATTCAGTTTTAGAAGTTAGAACAAAATCATGATTCATGAAAGAAAATAAGTAAGTTGGACTTTATGAACATTAAAAACTTTTCTACAAAGACACTATTAGAAGAAGTAAAGCCATTTTATAAACCAGGAGAAAATATTTGCAAAATATATATCCTCAGGAGGATGTGTCTCCAAGGTGTAAAAAGAACTCTTCAACTTCAATGATTTGTAAACAGTCCAATTTAAACATGGGAAATAAAGCTGTATGGAAATCCACAAAAAACAATAGACAGAAAATCCATATATAAAAAGAATCACAAGCTATGATTAAAAACTGAAACGAAAACAAAAACGGAATACTAGTACACCATTATCAGAATGCTAAAATATATTCTTAAAAATGCTAAATATACCAAAGATGATTGAATGTGTCAGGAACACAAACTTTCTTTCAAAACTGATGGATAGAGAAACTTCTCAGGGTAATGAAAGTATAAAATACTGTAATACTAGATATATCATGTCATGTACAGGTCAAAATACATAGGTTTACAATAAAAAAGAGAGCAGAACTGCAATGTCTGAACTTTAGTTAGTAAAAATGCATAGCTCCAGATTCATCAATTCTGGCAATTATGATAATTTAAGATGTTCAAAATAGGAAATGCTATATGGGAACTCTGTACTACTTCCTCAAATTTTCTATAAATCTAAAACTGTTTACATTTAGCCAAAACATTCTCTTAATTAGTGAAATAAGAATGCTATATTCTGGCTTCATTTAAACTGGTTTTTTTTTATTATAAACAATATTTCTTGCCACCATGTATATAGTAGTATCACTACCGGAGTTTTGATGATAGAAATTTCTTTCCTGGATTTATGCCCTTGGAAACACATTGCATTTAGATTTTTTTAAAAAAGACTCTTATTAGTTATTGTGATTTGGAGATGCTCTTCAAATTTTGTCTGTTCTTCAGGTTTTATTCTAATAATGTAAAGACTTCGTCTTCTATGCCAAGGAGCACTTTCGCTCAGTGGATTGCATTTACGTCATTCTGGATACTCCTTATTGGGAAAAGTCAAACTAAATGAGCCTAAGTATAAACTCCAAAAATGTATTTGATGAGTGTGATTGGCCTGATTTGTGACGATGTGTGTGCTGCTTAAGCTCACTGAACTGATTTCATACCATATCTACAGACCACAGTTGTTCAATCAGTTGTGCTGGGCTGCAGTGCCTGAGCAGATTTCTTAAAAGGACACATTGTCTTTCAGAGAAGCAGGCAGGGTCCTTGGCCTGCAGGGAGCTCTCTCTTAAAGGGATATGTCAGCACCACTGAGGTAGTAAATCTAATGGTGGAATTGAGGCCAAGTTGAGAAAACTGGAAGGAGAAAATCCTCTCAAACCATGCAGCTAGAACCAAATCTTGGTTGGAAATGAACAGAGAACCAAGGAGCCAGAAGCCTTTGGTCCTATGACTTTGTATTTATTTACTTTCTTCAAGTAGTGGTGTTAACAGGAACATCAATCTTCATTGTAAGGCTTTTACAAACTCAAGAATCTTTTCATTCAACATTGGGGAAAGCTAAGCCTTGCTTGAAAGTGGGAAAGCAGGGATGAATTGACACACGTGCACAACCCATATGCAGAAGTGCCGTGAGCACGCTTCCACTGCAGGGAAGAGACCTACGGAAGATGGCTGTACACCCAAGGAATAAGCTATGAAGGTGTAGGTGTTCTTTATTTTCATTACAAATATGAATTTAAACTTTTAAGAACACATTTATTTCATTTATTTTTATTTGAAAAGAATCCCCATCTGAGAGTCCTCCAAACAGGAAGCACACACCCACGTCCCCAGGTGCTGTTCTCTTTACTGTGTGCAGGGAAAGGGAAGAAAGACTTAGACTGCCCACCACAATGATAACAGTGGCAAGTAGGGAACAGGATGTTTAATTCAAGGCGGGAGTGACACTAATGATTTCTAGTGAGACTGAACTGAGCACAGCAATAGGCTCTATGGAGACTTAAAAAATTGGAACAATGGTGTATTTCTTATCAGTAGCACAGAAATCTGAAATAAGCTGCAACATTTTTAAATTTTGAGAAGAAATATTTTTTCATCTAGAAATTATGCATTCAAGTAGAGTAACAATCCCAGCTAATATAGCGCAATAACTTCTGAATTATACATGAGTTCATAAAGTTTATATAAGTGTATCTTTTTTGAGGTGAAATGAGTACAACAATAATTTGAGCATCTAGTTACAAGCATGAAAATGAATACAAATTGAAAGAAAAAATTAACTCAGGGGCTAAAGAGAACTTGAAAACTGCTTGCATATTCTAAGATGAACTCAGAGCTCTCAAATTAATATCACCAATAAAAATTGATCATAAACGAAATGGTAAAAATGACTGCAAATTTTATTGATATGATCAAAAAGGCACATGTGATCTTCAGAGAAACAGAAGATACAATTATAAATCTATAAAAAGTAGAAATCACAAAACTTAGAAAAAGTAATTTTCATTAAAATATTTAGGAAAGAACCCCATTTAACCTTGAAAGATAGAATTTTCTCATAATTGCAGTTATAGAAGATAAAGAGTATACTTCATTCCTTTGGAGTCTGCAGAAAATAATATGCTGCTTTAAAAGAGCATCGCGGTTTAGATCTCAGGCTTTAGATTTAAATGGCCCAGACACTTATTTTGGATCTGACATTTATTAAATATGGCACTTTGGCATGTTCCTTAAACATTCTGTGGCTTTACCTCTGTTCAAAGGAGCACTAATCTGAGTTACTAAAAAAATAAAGATGGAAGCAGAGCTGGAATTGTAAGAGCAATTCAGGACCTACAATGCTAGGCTGTGGGTGTGAGGGAATAAGAAAACTGAGACCAGAGAGGATTAACACAGAAGTTGTCAAGTTAAAAGTTGAGCATGGTTTCTGAGGAAAACACAGCTGGATTTTGACCATGCATAAGTTTGCCAATTAAAACATAAAGAGATTCAGTTAAATTTGAATATTAAAAAACAAATGTGGATTTAGAAAAGGGGAGTTACTTTTGTTTTCCCTCAAAAATGATGGTTGCAATTTGGAAAATACTCTGATCTCAGAAATCTGCAAGCATAGCAGTTCAAACAGAAAAAAAATGATATTTTATTTGTTGCTGTTACTATAAAAATAGGTAAGCAGGGCTGGCAGAAAACAGTCGAGCAGAATCAAGTGTGAGTGAGCAGACAGCATGATTGCCATGTTCTGACAGGAAACAAGTCCCTACATGGTCAGCCAATCATTGAGATGAACTGATGAGGGAAGCTGACTCTGCCTTCCAGGGTTTTCTCAGACTTGGGGACAAGTGCAAGGTCAGAGTCTGTGAGGCAGAGAGAGTCTAACTCAAGTTAGACCAAGACAAGGCAGAGAAGGTAAGAAGTAAGCAACTGAGACCATGAGGTCATAACCAACAAATCTTTGCAGTTTTTGTTTGCATGTTTGTTTTGTATGAATATAGCACATGCATTGGGTTGAATACGCTTATTTAAAATTTTTATCTGGAACTTGTACAATCTAGCATGTAATCAACTTGTAAAAATCGTAAAGACCAACAGGTCCTTTTAGATCCATTGGAGAAATGATGTCATAGGTTAAACTCAAGTTGCAGAAACAGACATGTGTTGGGGGGATCAACTGGGATAGAAAAAATGTGCCCTGTCATTGATGAATCACGGAAGACTTAGTGTGGACAAATCTGAGAACTTGAAATCCCCAGGCAGCAGATAGAGGCCCAGATTTTGTGCAGTTTATTTCCAGGAGTTTTTCCAGTTATCAGGAAAACAAAATTTTCTTTCTGCTTTCAACAAGGGGGAAGAAAAGCGACGATTTATAAATAAGCCAGAGCACTTTATTACACTTGACCAGACTTGCCTTAAAACAAAACAACACAACCTATTTTCAGAGTCTAACCTATTGAGGTTCTGTCAGTAGCTAACTGTCCTGCAGAAAATGACTCATATTGAGCCTTTTGTGTCCATTCAGTCCTATCTGAGGGACAGAGAGGGAGGGAGAGAACCACTTGAGAAGTTCATAGCCCTGAGGCGCAGGCTCACTAAAGGACTGAAACATGGTCATAAAACTAGAGATTGCTCACAGTAGGCCCGTGGCCAAACTTCCACCAGCAACACCTGCCAAAGCCCAGCCTCCAGGCACAGGACCACCCCTTCTGACCAGCAGACTACCAAAGGAAACCAGACCAAGCCCAGATCCACCCACAGCAGCCTGCACAGAACCCAGGCTCACAGTAGTCCTGGGTCCACCCCTTTACCTGTAGGTCAGACACCCACTAGGACCCAGCCCAGCCTCCAGCACAGGACCACCTCTTCTGACCAGCAGACTATTGCAGGAGCCCAGACCCACCCCAGATCCACTATCATTGACTTGTGCAGCACCCAGGTCCAGGGTAGGTCCAAGTTCACCCCCACCTGCACCTGGGAGCCTAAGCCTAATGCCCTTCCATCTTGGGACACTGCAGTCATTGCCGTAGCCTTCTTCATGCTACTGCATGAGCCCCTAATTTTTTGACAGTAGACAGGGCCAAGAAATAGCTGCATCTAAGAGCAGGAATCCCAAAGAGAGTGTGAGGCCCACACTTTCCGCCCCATCTCTGTAAGACATTGCTCCATCTTGGGGCACCTTAACTATTCTATTATCTTGAGTTACCTCAGCTATTGCTGCCACCAACTTTAGATGCAGTCACCAGCAGAGGGTCACCAGCAGGGTCTGAAAGCCCAACATCAAGGTGAGGTACAGACAATCTGCATGGATACTACAAGAATATAGGGAAGAAACTGTAATATTTCAGATCCATGCAGCAAGAAAGGAAGACACATAGATAACATGAACAAGGGAGGGAAGTGCCCCAAATAAACCAGGACACTACAATAACAGACCCCATGGACAGCACAGTTGATGGAATGTCAGAGAAGGAGTTCAAAAGGTTTATAATTAAAATGATTTGTGAATTAAATAATGACCTAAATGAGCAAATATGGGCAAAAATTGAACACTCCAACAATGAGAGAAAAGAGCAAATACAGGGAGCAAAAAATTACTTCAAGAGAGAGATAGACATTCTGGAAAAAAACAGTCAGAAACTCTTGAAATTCAGGATACAATAAACCAAATAAAAAACTCAATAGAAAGCATAACCAACAGACTAGATCACTTGGAAGAAAGAAGTCAGAAAATAAAGACAAAGTAAACAAAGTATACAATCTGGAAAATAAAGTTGATCACACAGTGAAGATAGTAAAAAACCATTAACAGAACATCCAAGAATTGTGGGACACCATCAAAATACCAAATCTAAGAGTTATTGGGATAGAGGAAGGCACAGAGTTTCAAACCAAAGGAATGCACATTCTCTTCAGTGAGATAATATCAGAAAATTTCCCAAGCATGAAAAACAAATTGGAAAACCAAATACATTAGGCTTACAGGACACCAAATGTACAAAATTATAACAGAACTACACCACTGCACATTATAATAAAAATGCCTAGCATACAGAATAAGAATAGAATCTTAAAAGCTGCAAGAGAGAGGAATCAGATCACATATAGGGGGGAGACCAATTTGTATCTCAGCAGATTTATCAAACCAGAACCTCAAAGCCAGGAGATCATGGAAAAACATATACCAAGCTCTGAAAGAAAATGGATGATAACAAAGAATCTTTTACCAGGAAAACTAAGCTTTAGATTTGATGATGAACAAAAGTTAAAAGAATTTACAAGTAGAAAGCCTGCACTGCAGAACATACTCAGCAAAGTATTCTAAGAAGTGGAAATGAAAAACAAAGATGAAAATCAGCAGAGGAAGGTATTACACTAAATGAAAAATCTAACCAGAAGAGAAACACAGTCACATTAAATACTACTAATAAACAAATATCGCTGGGAATACAAATCATGTCTCAGTAATAACCCCAAATGTTAATGTCTTAAACTCTTCAATCAAAAGACATAGACTAGCAGATTGGATCAAAAAAAAAATTCAACAATATGCTGCCTTCAATTTCAAGCAATGAAATAGAAGATGCCATCAGAATCCTACTAATAAAGAAAAGCCCAGGACTGGATGGATACACAGATGAGTTCTAAAAGACTTTTAAAGAAGGACTAATTCCAATACTCTTCATTTTATTTCAGGAAATAGAAAAAGAGAGAGCACTTATGAACTCATTATGAGGCCAGTATCACCCTGATTCCAAAACTAGGCAAACACACATCAAAGAAAGTAATACCTCAGAACAATATCTCTAATGAATATGCATGTAAAAATTCTCAAAAAATTCTGGCAAATTTAATACAAAAACACATCAAAAAGATCTTGCACCATGATCAAGTGGGTTTCATCACAGAGATGCAAGGTTGGTTCAACATACGGAAATCAATGAATGTAATTCATCACATCAATAGACTTGAAGATAAGAATCATATGATCATTGCAATAGATGCAGGAAAAGCATTTGAAAAATCCAGCACCCCTTCATATTCAAAATACTAGAAAATTTAGGGATAAGAAGAAAATATCTCACTATCATAAAGGCTATCTATGCTAAATCCTAGGCAAACATCATTCTAAATGAAGAAATATTTGAAAGCATTCCCTCTAAAAACTGGAACAAGACAGGATGCCCTCTTGCACTACTTCTATTCAACATAGTTCTTGAAACACTGGCCAGAGCAATTAGACAGACGAAAGAAATTAAAGGGATATACATAGGAAAATAAGAACTTCAATTGGCACTATTTTCTGATGACATGATTCTATCCCCAGAAGACACTAAAAGTTTCACCAGAAAACTTCTATAACTAGTAAATGAATTAAGCAAAGTAGTAGGATATAAAATCAACATCCATGAATCACATGCATTTCTGTATATCAGTGACAAATCCACTGAAAGGAAAATGAGGAAAACTACACCATTTAAAATAGCCTCAAAACAAACAAACAAACAACAAAAGAAAAAACCTTGGGAATCAACAAAAGAGGTGAAATAGCTATAGAATTAAAATTTCAGCACCCTAAAGAAAGAAGTCAAAGAAGACCTTAGAAAATTCATTTATTCTCTGAATTTCCTTGCATTGTCTCACATGTGAGCTTTTGGGGGACACTTCATATTTAAACCATAAAAAGAACCTCTTCCCAGAAACCATGTCAATAATAATGAAACAAAGAGAAATAAAGTGTTGAGAAAAAAATCTCCAGCTTAGAATTATGTTGAGAAATTTCCTAACAAAAATCGAGAGAAGTTGATGCCCGTAGGCCTAAAGGAAATGTTGAAATAAATTCTTAAGAAGAGAAGGAAAATAACATACAACCCAAATGCTATCTATATAAATAATTGAAGAGCTTTGAAAAACAAGTAATTTTTCTTTTTTCTTATTTGAACTAAGTTAAAGTTATTTGCAAATAATTGTAGCAAAATATATGTGTGTGCCTTTATATTAGCCAATATCACCACATGGATTTTTAAATAACATAAATGTATCTGACACATAAAATAATCAAAAGTCCAAAAGTGCCTTTCTTCATTTTCACATGCTGTTACAATTAGAAATGCCCCATTTTCATAGAGCATGTATTTGGGTATATTTTAAGATACTGATAAACAATCTGCAAAAATCCACAGAATCTTATTGAGAATTAAGGAAAGTAATCCATCACAAAGGATATGGATTGTAGGACCACCTGCACATACCAAATTCCTGGATGCTGAAGTCTCTTACATAAAACAACCTTATTTGCTGAAAACCTACCTATATCATCCTGTGTAGTTCAAATCATCTCTAGATTACTTATAATGCTTAACACAACATCAATGAAAATGGAAATGATTATTATGCTATATTGTTAATGAAAGAAGAAATACTCTAAACCTCATCCATGCTCAGGACAAGTGTTGAGAAGCAATTCAACATACTTTTGATTCACAGTAAGTTAATTTCATCATGTAGAAGACACAGAAACAGATGACTGACTAAGCTATCTAATAGCTAACTTGTTATCAAGGTGTAACCTCTTTTTTCTGAGAATTCAGGTGTAGATAATTGCTTTGAGGGTGATTATTTTAAAGGAAGTAAAGTTTGAACATAAAATTTGGACATTTTCTATTGTACTGATTTGATTTTGAGATTTTTAGTAAAATGTCCTCCTTAGAAAAAAATAATTTAACAATAGATATTTAATTCAATATCACCTACAACAATGTTTCCAATAGTAAAGCTTTTTTTTTTTTACATTCATTATTTACTTAGCCTTAATTGGTTGAAAATTAGAAGACATGTGAGGTATGTGTTAGTTTGCTATTTCTCTGTAAGTGTGCATGGTTGGTTTTGTTTTTCTCTTTACTTCTCTATGCTGCTAACCAGCAAATTTTCCCTCTAAAATTCACCTTTTTATACACTTGTCCTTATCAGTGATTCAGAAAGAAAAAAATTATCATTTTAATCATCATGTTCTTTCTCAGGTTTGCTTATAAATTTCAATCTTTAAAATATTTACTTGTGATATAATTTTGTTCTTTTTTTCTATGTGACATTATAGTTGTCCTTCAATTGTGTGCAGTTGAACTTTTACTTTGAATGAAGAAATCTGGAAATAAACAGAGCTCCTGCCCTCACAATAAGAAAATCTCAGATAATCTAAATTATCATCATTTCTTTAGGCCATTAGGAGCCAAACTCAAATTGTCTAAAATCTAAGAAAATAAAGGACCTTAAGTGAAGAGATTAAAGTAATCATTTGCTCAATGCATGGCCTCCACACAAGGACGTCAGACAAATAGGTACAAATTCAGAAAAAAATCACAGCAAACTGCTAAAATCTCAGTTTGAGCAAATATGAAACCACTTACCATAAAACCATTCTCCATAAAGACCAATATGGCAGTTTCCTCACAGAAAATAACTGCTTAATCTTGACTTGTTGTAGGGTATGTCACGCCACAGAAAATCATTGGCTGCTGATAGTTAACTACCTTTTCTCTTTTGAAATGTCCTCAAACAATATAGCTCATTTGCTTCATTAATGCCAGCCAAAGTCTTGCTGCCTTAAAAAACCTTACTGTGATAGTGAATCTGGATTGTCAATATGACTGGATTAAAAAACTTCTGGGTGTATTGGTGAAGGTGTTTCCAGAGATGATTGACATGTGGGACAGCAAACTAAATGGGTTGTATCTGATCTGAATGTGAGCAGCACACCCAATGGTGTTGAGACCAACAATGACAGACGGTGACACCATCTCTCTCTTGCGTGGGTGCTTGAATTGCTGCTGTAATTGCCCAAGGACATCAGACTCAAGTTCCTTCACATTTTCAAAAACAATATGAATCAAAGATTCTCGAGGGAGTTTCCAAGTCTCCAGCCCTGAACTGGTATTGAATGATTGGTCCCTTTTATGATACTTCTCTGAGAAGCTACTTGTTCTTCCAACTATCCAGTCTGCAGATGACCATTATGAGACTATTTAGATTCTGATACCAACATGCTATATATATGTATATACTATATATATGAATCCGGTTGATTCTGCTACTCTAAAGAACTTTGACTTGTGATAATAAAATGTTTGCAATAGAGACTGTCTCATAATGCTTTTTTCTTCTATGTAAAGCTTACATTCCTTCCTAATCTCTATAAAACTTTGCTGAAATGAATGAAATAATAGATGGGCTTCGTCAATACAAGTTTATGAACAAAAGTCTTTGTTAATTTTGATTCAGATTTAATTTTTTTGAGAATATAAAACTTCATGGAAGGCCATCAGTAAGAAAAGTTTACTTATAATTATGGGCTTTTTTTTTCCTTCACAGGATACTTGAAAGAAAGCTTAGGGAAGCGAGTGAAACCAGAGAAATATTCTCTACTGGTAGAAACAGAGAGAGAAATAGAATACCAATACACAAAAGATAACAGTTGGCCAAGACTCTTCAATGTGGACTAAAAGCTGTCACAGAGCAAGGATAATAAGACATCTAGTCCCAGAGCACAGACAAAAATGTACTATGGTTAGGAAAAATGAAAAGCAATAACCTGAAACCCTTTGTGCACAGGGAAGGATAGGAAATAGTTCCGGCAGAAGAGACCCAGGGACATCTTAAAAGCATTTTAATTTTCACACACCTAGGAGAGGAAGATGAAACATGTTTTGGAACAATACTTACCAGAAATATAAGATGGGGTTTGCTTATTCAGAAAAAGTGGAAATCACTGGAGAAATACTATGAATTGAGCACTTTGATATAGGCGTACTTAAGAATGAACCTCATTCCAAAAACACATTTGTAGGGCCCAAATGTGACTCCTTTTGTTTATAGCAAAGTCCCATAGGTAAATATAGAGTCTTGACATAGCCAGCTACCAAATTAACTGCAAAATAAGGCTAGAGAATTATGAAGCTGGTGGTATATTCAGAGAAACCGAAAAAACCATAAAATTCAAACATATCTGCTTTGAGAGTTAATCAATTCTTTTACTAATGGCTTACAATCCTAGCATAAAAGAAGCTACACCAATTTCAGGTTATGAATACTTTTTATCTCAGTCTCTACGCTTGTACACATGACATCTAGCCTTCAATAAATAATTAGGTCACACACAAATAAACAAGGTTAGTTTTGTGTGTATGTTGGCAGGTGGACCAGCTCACTCTGAACAGACAAAAATAATCAACAAAAGCAGACTCAAGGATGGCCCAGGTGAGGAATTATCACACAGGAACTTTATTATTAGTGTAGTAAATACTAGGAATAAAGCAAGACATTGACCAGCAAAACCAAATTATAAAGAACAATGAAACAGACATGCTATTTGGGGAAAAATTAAAGAAAAAAAAATAAGCAGTAACAGTGATAACTAATGCCATTGATATGCTTACCAGTTAATTCAACAATAAACTGAAGATGGACAGGTGGAAATTACCCACAATAAAATGCCATGAAAAAATAAAATATATGTGTGTGTGTGTGTGCATGTCTACGCGTGTGCCAAAAACGAGCAAACACTAATGTTAAGCAATGCCAAATATTCAAACACACATGAAAATCAAATAAAATGGAAGAAAGATCAAATAATAAAGAGATAGCTACTGAAAATTCTCCAAAATTTTTAAAAAGTAAGCTACGTCTCCAACAATCTCAGAGTACCCCAAGCACTACAAATGCAAGAAAAAATAGTCAAAAATCAAATAAAAGCATACTCCTATTGCTCAAAACAGAAAATCTTGAATTTTTCCTGAACATAGAAACATTATGTGCCCAAGAATAAGAATAAAACTTTAAAAAGTTTGTTTGTTATGTCCTGTGAAATCCAGGCAACATCTTAAAACACTGAAAGAAAAACAGCCTACCTAAAATTATGAATGCATCAAAACCATATTTCAAAATAAAGAGAAAAATAGTGCTTTTCAGAAAACAATCTGATAAATTTCACTGTCCCCAGACCCATCCAACAAGAAATTTTTAAAGGGAGAAAAAATATAAAGTGATTCTTCATATGAAGAAAAAAAAATGTGATGTCAGATGTGAGTTATGTATGCATCTACATAAAAAGGTATATTCCAGAAATGATTAAGTGATAATAAAATCCAAGATTTTGACTCTTTTAAATGGTCCCAAAAGATAAATTGTTGCCTGATACAAAACTAGTAGCAAATTTTACTTCTAACATATATAAAATCAAAGTGTTTCACTACTGTATGGAAGATGAGAAATGGGAGTGACAATAAATAAAATCGTGTAATATTATTTGAAGTTATACTGAGTATATTATAAAACCAGGATCAATAAAAAAAAATAAGAAGTATAAATTATAAATAAATAAATAACTAATGTGAAATGCAATCATGAAACATAATTAGTGATTAAGCAGGCAAAAAAAAATGACACCAAGGACAAAAGTAATGAAGATGAAGAACTCTATTATAAGGATGATAATTTTTTTCCAAAAATCTTATATATTATTAATTATATAAAATGATGTAAAACATAAGATTCCTCATATCAATTTCATTTCTGTTATTTTTAAAATATTTGTTTGTTTTTGATACCAGGGATTGAACCCAGTAGTGATTAACCACTGAGCTACATCCCCAGACCATTTTATTATTATTATTTTAATTTTGAGACAGAATCTTGCTAAGTTGCTTAGGGCCTCACTAAGTTGCTGAGGCTGGCCTCAAAATTACAATCCACCTATCTCAGCCTCCTGAGCTGCTGGAATCAATTTCATTTTTTTAAAAAATGGAAGGCATAATTAGGAGTTGTCTATAGTAAACACATGATAAATACAAAGAAAGATAGATTAAAAGTATGGCAGATGATACTCATGGTGCACACTCATCAAAAGAGAGCTGATGTGACCAAGGTAATATATACAATGCAGATTTCAAAACAAGTAGTATCTTCCAAGATGCAGAATAGAAAAGGCTGTTAAATATGCATGAAGCATTGTTATAAAGGAAGAACAATGTGACATAAAGACAAAGTTATCACAAATATGCATGTACCAAAATGAGCTTGAAAGTATCTGATGCAAAATGTAATAAGGATGAAAAAAAAAATTTAAAAATCCTTTTGAAAATTTTCTCACTCTTTAAAGTAAGTGATACCATTTTGCACATAGTAGAATTGCAAAATTCAAAATTACTAATGACATCAAAATTTTATGTGGAATAAGAACATATAGAAATACCTTCTCTTACTGATTGGGGTATAAAATATTGGAAACAATCATTATAATTGTGTAGCAGATGATAGTAAAACTAAAGATATAATTACTTTTTATAAATATAATCCAATTTAATTTTTGAGATAAATGAAACAACCTTCTAATGAAAATGACCTACTACAAGAACATCAGTTTTTATAATGCTAAAAATAAAATGTCTATCAGTAGTTGAATGGGTAGACAAGATTTTGTGCATGTTACCTGGCATGGAATGGAATGAACCACAATATATTCAAAATATGGATGATTCTCAAATACATTATGCTTGGCCTTTAAACTGAGCCTATTAAGGGTATTTCATATGACTCTATTTTTATAAAATTCAAGAGGAGGCAGAGCTTATCTTGCTTGACCAAAATCATAAATTATTTGCTTTTGAGAAGGCAAATTTACTGGAAAGATTATGGAGCAACTGTTGAGGGCAATGTTAATATTTGATATTTTTCTTTGTATAGTGATTTCACAAGCATAAACAAAATTTATGGAAGTAAATATTCTAGGTATGTGGTTTCTTTTACATACAAGATATTTCTCAATAAGGTTGTTTCTTAAATATATGTTAGATATGACATTGTAAGTTATGACTGAACTAATACATTTTAAAAGTGAGACAATAAATGGCATTTACTAACATGTAGAGGCCTAGTAACTTTAGGAACATACCCTTTTTTGTAGTATTGGGGATTGAATCCAGAGCCTCACACATGTTAGACAAGTGTCCCACCACTGACCTACATCCCCATTTCATCATGTTAATTTTAACTTGAGAAATCTACAAAATTTTTATTTAGAGAATTGTATTTGAATTTGGTCTGTATATAAGTGATAGGTAAGCATTTACCTGGAAGAAAGATGTTACCCATTAAGAAAATCTTGAACAAATCACAGCAAGTAAAAAGTTTTATAAGCACCTAAAGTGGTCAAATAGCACTACTAAATTGAAGTATTAGAACTGTCAGAGCACACTTAGGAGATAACAAGGTTTAATTCAACATGTCCAGGAAAAAAATTAGAAAGGTTAATGTCTTCTTTTGTTGTTGTTGAGTGCCTAATGGATTTCAGGCAATGTTCTATTTGATCCTAACAATAACCCTGTGATAGTGTCTGCTTTTAAAAACCCACATGCATAATGCCTTTAACATGTACACTGTAGTCAATAGGTCAAACAACAAATTAAATACTTGAAAAATTTGAATTGCTAAATTTTGATATCTGAGAACAACTCATCAATATTGGAGCTCAAAGATCTATGTAATTCTTGGCTTTCAGAAAATATGCATTTTATTAGTCAGACACAGAAATCACACTACAAACATTATCAGGAAGTCCTTTGTACAAACTCAACAAGTTTGCCAAAAGTTAAGAGTTCATATGTATAATGCTTTCACATATATTTCAGGAGCCAATCAGTTTCAGTTAATTTCCTAGCATTCTCAAAGCCACCTTTGTTGCCCCAGAGCCAGTTCTCATACAAGACTCAGAAATCCTTCCCAACAGCATCAGCTTCTGTTCTACCACCTTCTCCTCTTTCAGAAAGTAACAGTCTCTTTATTTGTCCTCTCAAAGGGCTTCCATCATTTACCGCAGTACTTGATGTGTTGTGTTTCTCTGCATGATACCATGATGGTGGTGTTCAGGTCAGGCAGTGAGACAGGCAAGCCAGAAAAGCCATCCCCATCCTGGAAAGGGTCACTTTTGCAACAGAGCTGTCAAGTGCTTCCTTAAAACCCTTTGATTAAAACAAACATACATACTCCAAATTAAGTACCTTGCTTATGAATTAGGAAAGTGTTATCACAGGTTTGAACAATTTGATTATTGTAACTACTTTAGAAGTTATTCATTAGTTAATTCCTGTAAAATATTTTAATAACATATCCATTTTGTTGCAAGCCCAGGTACTAATTTCAGTAATCAAACATAAAAGCATATGCTGTTTTTATGCACTGCCTAATACTGAGCAATAAGAAAGTAAAACAATGCAAGTGCATAACATGGAAAATAGTATTACAGGTGATTCATGAAAGTTGTCATTAAATTTTAGCTATTACTATTTATTAGTTGTATTGCCTTGAGTAAATAAGTTAGCTCTTTGATTTTTATTAAAAAAGAGCCAGGATATATATCAGTATAAATATTATTACCTACCATGAGAGATTTTATATATGTATGTATGTGTGTGTGTGTGTGTGTGTATATATATATATATATATATATATATATATATATATATATATATATAATGTATTTGTATATTTGTATATAATATATTTAAATATATAAAATAATGAAGTAAGACATGAATAACTTTCATTTATTCACATATGCAGCAATATTTTTATTCTAAGCTAATGTCACTCTGACATGTACAAGTGTGCTGACCTAAGTCTCCATGGCACCTGCACTACTAAACTTTATCACAGGCTTGATACATAAAGGAATACTATAGCAATCTAAAGTCTTTGTTAGAATTTTCATAAAATATATTTTAACCATTGCACATGATTAAATACAGGCAACTTTTTTATTTCACAGAAAAAACAATGTGCTTCTTTTGTTTTTGTTGTTGAGTGCCTAATGGATATAGATACCCACAAAGCAATTATTGTAACTACAATTAAAGGAGCCTATTTTCTAGGTTCTTTCTAAACATGAATAATAAATAATCCTTATTCCAACCCTTAGGGAACTTGCAATGTTTTAAGGGAGAACAAATTGAATGAAATAATCAGAATATATGGAAAACCACAATAAGCAGTAGGAAAATGTAATCAAGATTTTTCTGTATGGCCATTATAATTTGTACATTGTCACATCCTCCATACTAAATAAATAAATAATGATATATTAAATATCAAGTTTAGGTTCAAAATAATTTACAGAATAGAGATGACTAACAAAGAGCTGGCCAAAACAATTGACAGAGTAATAAAAATAGCTCAAATTATTTAAGTTTCTTCTAACACATGGGGTGGGGATGTTGCATAGTGGTACAAGCGCTTACCTCTTATGAGTGAGGCCCTGATTTCATCCTCAACGTGGCAAGAAAAAATACATATATATGTAAACAAAAAATATGCATTATAATTTTAATGTATGAATTAAAATATCAGAATTATTAAATATAAAAATATTAAAATCAATGTAGAAATACTAATAAATTAACATAAATATACTTAAAATTAATGTAAAACATGCTTTTGTTGCTTTTATTAAAAAAATTTATATGTAACAGACAAATACTCACTGAAACAGAATAAGACCATAACAGACTCAACTATTTCACATACAGAATGGAAGAACTACTAAAACTTTGAGGAAAATATAAATAATGCATGAATCTTATCAATTTGTTATTCATATGAATACAAGCAATTAGCTTTGTACTTCTTCCCATATGCAACATAAATTTATAGATTCAAATATTATCAGAAAAAATTGAAAATGTTTATAATACATCATGAATGTATATGTTAACTTATGTAGTAGGGAACAGTTCCATTAAATTTGACAAAATGTGTTTCACACAACAATATTTTTTTTTGATAAATATGTCATAAAGCATGAACATTGAATCACTAGGACTAGAGGATATATTTCAATGTATGAGGGTTAACATGTAGCCCCTATAATAAAATTTTCAATTTAATAGGAAGCCAATCTTTCAATTCCAGAGAAAAAAATATACAATTTAAAAATGTGCAAAATATATAAATAGGAAATTTAATGGTAATTAGATCAAAATAACACTAATCTTGTATTCAAGGAGGTGAATAAAACAACTCACAAAATAATAATGACAAAAAGGAAATAAATGTAAGCATAACTTTTGGAAAAGAAATAAAGAATAAGATAAAAAAAATTATAGTAAGATGCAAATTAGCACTTAAACTTTTGGGAGGGTACTAATTTTTAAACATCTGTATAATGTATATCTTATCACTGAGAACTGCAATTTCATAATGTTCTTGGTGATTTTTCACATATATAAAAGTATTTTTAACTAGTTGTATAACAAAAACTTAAAGGAAGTACAAAAGCATTAAAGATAATCAATAACAAAATAGGTTAAGCTTGAAATGTTTGAAGATATTTGATAATCAAATACACATCATGGACTAGATTCAATACTAGAATGAAGGAGGTGATGCTAAGGAGAATTGGTGGGAGCCTAGGGAAACTACTGAAATAAGAAACATGAATGAGGTAATAGCTTTGCATCTCTTATCAATGTCTTAATTCCAACATTTATGTGTCAAGATATGTGTTTGTAAGAAAAGTTCTTATTCTTAGGAAACACATTGAATTAGTTAGAGAAAATTGTCATAATATCTTTACATTTACACCAAATCATTCAGAAAATAACCTGCATGTATGTATGTTTGTGGGTGTGTAGAAAAAATAATTAAAGCAAGGTAAAAATGGCCAATCACTGAATATTTATTTTTGAATTATGTTTCACATAACAATAAAATGTTACAAAATATTGAATAAAATAGATGAATACATGTACTCCTTGATATGTGTATTTAATTTCTTAATATATGTACTTTTATACTATGTGTTGCTTATAAATGCATGCATAACTATAATCCAAATAAAGAATTGTTTAAATCAAGTTTATGAGGTTTGCTCTGAAGAAGAGCATACAAACAAATTTATTATGAAAGATTGGGGTTTTATTACATTTTTCCAAGTTAGAATTTTTTAAATTGTTTCTCCATTATATTATTATCTAAATCAATATAAAACAAAGAAAGTTAGTGAACAGAAATAGAAAATAATGTTTTTAATTATTTTAAAACTTATAGTTCCCAAATGTAGTGTAAATGAGGATGGACGACCAGTAAAATTAACTTTTGACCAGTGGCTACAAGAGCACCTAAGACCAAACAGAGCTCCCAGAAAACAGCATTTCCTCGATGCTGAAATGCACACTGGACGTCAGAACCACATGCTTGAAACACTGTACTATCACTGGGAGCCTGGTTGCATCTGAGACTGTGAAGTAAATGGATAAACATTCCTGGAGGGGCTGAGGTTGTGGCTCAGCCATAGAGCACTCCCCTAGCATGTGCAAGGCCCTGGGTTCTGTCCTCAGCACCACATAAAAATAAAGATATTGTGTCCAACAACAACTAATATATATATATAAAACATTCATTCCTGAAGGAGACCAACAGGCTTGCTTTGCAATTTCCAGCCTATTAAGGACAGAGTAATTGTCAGTGAATTGCTACAAAATACCCACACGTGTACACACCCATGCATACAAGTGCCCAGGTACACACACATACACACACACACACACTTTGTGTAAAGAGCTTCAGACAGGCCCAAATAGTGTCTTAACCAGAATGAATGGCTTTTTTTTTTTCAAAATTCCTTTGCTTCAAGTACATGGTTGAGGAAGATGGGTAGGCATGTGTAAATAAACATAATTGGATCACCAATCAAAAAACGTTGACCAAAATATAAAGGAAGGAATAATGAAAATAAATGTAGAATGTAAGAGACATTTTCATGTTAAGTAGAGGTGAATATTCTGATGAAAAGGAAATCAAAAACATCCACCAAAAATCTTCAGATTGTGCTGTACATACCTAGGTGTCAAATCAAAAGTGTAAGGATTATTGAAGATATGTCAACAAAAGGAAATAAAAATTAGATTGACAGATCTTAAAAAAAAAGAATTCAAACATAAATAATGAAGTCAAAACAAAACTAAATGCACCAGTGGAAGTAGTAAAAAAGCAAAATCAATGAAAACTATACACAATATGGGTAGCATTGTAACTCTAAGAAGAAAAGTAAAAGGATTTCTGTACACGTCAAAATAAATTAGTGAATATAATAATTTGCACTATAGAAAAAATAGCTAATGTTTGTGAAATAATTACTTGTGGGAACATAAATATTTCATAGAGTAAAATACATTCTAATATTAAGAATTTAATAATTAAAATTTGTTGAAATTAATTCTGAAGCAGAAAATATTTCTCATACGAACACCAAGAAATCTATGATTAGAAAAATATTCTCCCATATATGGATCCCAGAACAAAATCTAAATACATGCTGCACTGCAAAAGCTACATTTGAAAAAAGTTCTTATAATTATTGGAAGTAAAAAATATCAATATTTTAATATCAAAGAAGTACAGTGATAAAGGGAAAATTGAGTGATGATATAAACTTTAGAGACCAAAAATCTAGGGCAAGTCATTAAATAAGAAAAAGTGGAGACCCTTAATTACTGAAATCCATCATGAATAACTTGTGGTCAGAAATATGCAGGTATTAATTTTCATGAAACAAAAATGACAGACTAAAGGAAATTTTATCTTTCAGCTCTTTCAGTTCATAAAAATATGGAAAAAATACTAAGCAATAATTGTGAGAATCTAGTCAATGTAATAATTTGTTAGATATAATTGCTATGTATAGAAACATCTTCACAAGTGCTTATGCAATAATCATAACTTGTAAGTATATGTGTATATTAATAATGACAAAGAAAATATACTGTGATGAATGAATTGAGTAGATAAAAACTTCTATAATTAAGACAATATTTTTTAGAAAATTTAAGCACACACAGACTTGTATACACAAATGTATACACATAACTCTTGCAAAAAATGTTAAATTGCAGAAGTGAGTTTCATAAAAAACAATCTTTCAATAAAAATAGAAAGTGTAGAATATTTTTAACATAATATTCATGACATTTCTGTAAATCACAACATATGTGAACACATAACAAAAATGTTACACACATAAATATTTGTATTAATTACAAAATAAGACTGAATGGAAGATTCTAAAAGTGTTTGTGGCAAAAGTTCCAATAAATCTGTCAAACTGTGTAAAGTGTAAATAAATAAAATAAAATTTGAGTTGTTTCGGCCAGCTTTTCACTGCTCTGACTGAAATACCCGACAATATCAATTTAGACAAGAAAATATTTATTTGGTTTCACGGTTTCAGAGATGGTCAATGGTCAGTCAGCTCCATTGCTCTGGGACTGAGAGGAGGCAAGATATCAATGGCAGGGTGGTGTGGTGGAGGAAGAACCAAGCTTATGGCAACTAGGAATCAAAGACAGACAAGATATAGTGAGGGACAAGATATTGTGAAAGACCACACCCCCAGTGACTTATGTCCTACGGCCACACCGACCTGCTTACACTTACCACGCAGTACTCAATCAAATGGATTAATCCATAATGACATTACAATTCCATAATCTATCCTTTGACCTCTGAATATATTTGAATCACCTAATGCATAGCTCTTTGGGGGATATTTTCAGATCCAAATCATAACATAAAATAATGAAAATAAAATGATGAATTAAAATATAAATATAAAGAGTAATAATTGGAAAAAAGAAAAGAGAGTAATAAAAACACACCTTGGATTAGCCAATACAATCTAAGTCATTAGGAAAAAAGTAAAATAACTCAAAATATGAAAAATAAAAACCAATGTTAAAATTACAGTTAAATCCTTCCATTTGAAATAAATATTTCATCCACCAAAACTAGGACAATTTTAAAGAAACATAAGTTTCTTAAATCTGACATTAGAAGAATATAAACTCTAAACTAAATATTTATCATAGTGTAAAGGAAGAAAAAAATACTGAATTCTTTTCTAAAGAAATATTAGAGAAGGATAAAAGTGAAAGTTGAAATGCTACATTCATTTTCTATTGCTACATTGACAAATTACCCAAAGTCATCTCTATCTAACTAAGATTTACTCCAGCACTATGGAAAACATTTGGTAATGAAAATACATTTCTATGATTGACATAAATAAAATGACATTCTATGAATGTTTAAGATTATCAGATATAAATCTTAATTCATATATATTAGAAAGTGGGCTAAACTTACCATTTATTTCTTTTTTAATTTGTTTTAATTAGTTATAGAATGACTGTATGTCCTCCTCTGAGAAGTGTCTGGTCAGGTCCTTGGCCCATTTGTTGATTGGGTTGTTTGTTTTATTATTGTCTAATTTTTTGAGTTCTTTGTATACTCTGGATATTAGGGCTCTATCTGAAGTGTGAGGAGTAAAGATTTGTTCCCAGGGTGTAGGCTCCCTATTTACCTCTCTTATTGTTTCTTTTGCTGAGAAAAAAACTTTTTAGTTTGAGTAAGTCCCATTTGTTGATTCTAGTTATTAACTTTTGTGCTATGGGTGTCCTATTGAGGAATTTGGAGCCCGACCCCACCGAATGTAGATCGTACCCAACTTTTTCTTGTATCAGACGGCGTGTCTCTGATTTGATATCAAGCTCCTTGATCCATATTGAATTAACTTTTATGCATGGCGAGAGAAAGGGATTCAGTTTCATTTTGTTGCACATCGATTTCCAGTTTTCCCAACACCATTTTTTGAAGATGCTATCCTTCCTCCATTGCATGCTTTTAGCCCCTTTATCAAATATAAGATAGTTGTAATTTTGTGGATTGGTTTCTGTGTCCTCTATTGTGTACCATTGGTCCACCCGCCTGTTTTGGTACCAGTACCATGCTGTTTTACAGTCAATCAACAAGTACATGAAAAAATGCTCACCATCTCTAGCTGTCAGAGAAATGCAAATGAAAACCACCCTAAGATACCATCTCACTCCAGTAAGATTGGCAGCCATTATGAAGCCAAACAACAACAAGTGCTGGCGAGGATGTGGGGAAAAGTGTACACTTGTACATTGCTGGTGGGACTGCAAATTGGTGCAGCCAATTTGGAAAGCAGTATGGAGATTTCTTGGAAAGCTGGGAATGGAGCCACCATTTGACCCAGCTATTCCCCTTCTCGGTCTATTCCCTAAATACCTAAAAAGAGCATGCTACAGGGACACTGCTACATCAATGTTCATAGCAGCACAATTCACAATAGCAAGACTGTGGAACCAACCTAGATGCCCTTCAATAGAGGAATGGATTAAAAAAATGTGGCATTTATACACAATGGAGTATTACTCTGCATTAAAAAATGACAAAATCGTAGAATTTGCAGGGAAATGGATGGCATTAGAGCAGATTATGCTAAGTGAAGCTAGCCAATCCCTAAAAAACAAATGCCAAATGTCTTCTTTGATATAAGGAGAGTAACTAAGAACAGAGTAGGGACGAAGAGCATGAGAAGAAGATTAACATTAAACAGGGATGAGAGGTGGGAGGGAAAGGGAGAGAGAAGGGAAATTGCATGGAAATGGAAGGAGACCCTCAGGGTTATACAAAAGTACATACAAGAGGAAGTGAGGGGAAAGGGAAAAATAATACAAGGGGGAGAAATGAATGACAGTAGAGGGGGTAGAGAAATAAGAGGGGAGGGGAGGGGAGGGGAGGGGGGATAGTAGAGGATAGGAAAGGCAGCAGAACACAACAGGCACTAGTATGGCAATATGTAAATCAATGGATGTGTAAATGATGTAATTCTACAATCTGTATATGGGGTAAAAATGGGAGTTCATAACCCACTTGAATCAAAGTGTGAAATATGATATATCAAGAAATTTGTAATGTTTTGAACAACCAGCAATAAAAAATTTAAAAAAAAATTAGTTATAGAAGACAGTATACTTCTTTAAATACTAAAAATCATAATATTAACAATCAGGATATAATTTCAAATACTGTTTTGAAAAATCATGTAAATTTGCTATATTTGGTACTTTTTAGTCATACATGACAGTAGAATCCATTTTGATATAATTATACAAGCATAGAATATATCTTTTTTCTAATCCAGACCCCAAGAACTCTCCTTCCCCTTTCCTCTACCTGATCCCTTCCTGCTTTTGATCTTTCTTTTATTTGCCCTTAGTTATTTTTTAATTAATTTTGGTTTCTACATGATGAGTTTCACTGTGGTATATACATCTGTGTACATAGGAAGATTATGTCAGATTCATTCCACACTCTCCAAATTTACTATCTTTCAGATTCTACAATTGGTTTTCTATTCTTAGACTCTTTATGTCAGACTGTGTTTGGTAATACTGAAAAAAACCTTGATGAGTATACAAGACAGTTGTATCATGTAATTATAATAATATTATGCATGAGATATCAGTAAAAGCTCTGACCCACTGTCTATTGTTAAGACAATATCATTTTTATGAGTATTAATTTATTTTTCAAAATGACAATTTTCTATGTACTACAGTATTATAAAGATAAGTGTAGAATTTTGTCTGATGTGGAAGGATACATCAAAATGTTTTCTTTGTATTAACTGTAATAAATTGCTACCCATGGCCCCAATTTTTCTCATGACCTATATTAACTCTTTGAGGTAGGAACCAGGAAATCAATATTTGGTAGCTTACTGTGTCCATCAACAAGGCAAATAAGCCCCAGAGGTTATACATAAGTAATTCGTGATTACAAGTTACAAAAAATTTTACATTAATCTGAAGATATTTTATTCCATTTGAAAATTTTCAATATGAAGCTTAAGTGATAATAATACATTTTCTAGTTCTCAAATTAAAAAGCTGTTTGATCTTTCTTTTCTTTCTCTGTTGAAGACCTTTTAATTTAAAATATATTAAAGGGAAATAGGAAGAATTTTTGGATCACCCAGAAGTTGATCATATTTTTCTTTTCATTGAAGCAGCAGGAACCTACAGGACCTATTTCCACATGTTATGGTTCTTTAGAATTACTTTAATAAGAATTCATGGTTTTTAATTTTGGAGAAAATAAAATTTAAAAATAATTAAAATTTGTTTTTTACAAATAATAAGTCAATGTTTTGGCATCAGAAGTGTTTCCTGTTTCCATGGTCATCTAATTCTCCTGCACGGGGGATGGGGTCTATTGTCAGCTGGTCATCTACACATCATGTGAGTGGTTCCACATGGAACTTGCTTCCTATCCCACAGGTAGGTGCTTACTTGCTGCATTATCCCTTCTAACGTTTTGTCTCTCAAAGGTCCTGATTTATTTTATTCTTACCTATGACTAAATTTCAAGTTTAGAGAACTTCAAGTTTTGAGAAAACCTGGCTAAATAAATACAAACTTTTCTGCTATTTATTTCTTAATTCTGTATAATTTTGGAAAACCAATGTCATTCTGGATTTTCTCTGATATTTATTTTACTGGGAATTAAACCCAGGGGCACCTTTAGCACTATATTCCCAGTCTTTGTTTTTGAGACAGGGTCTTGCTAAGTTGTTTAGGGCCTAAGTTGCTGAGGCTTCCCTGGAACTTCTGATCCTATCTCAGCCTCCTGAGTTGCTAGATTATAGCAAGCAACATGGAAAATTTTTCCTCAAATACACTATATAAATATTTATTATAAGACGTATGACTTAGAATTTAACAAAATACTCTATTCGTGGTCTGACAAGTAATTCTTTAATTTTTGTCATTGGATATGTAAAACACCTATATCGCTTCAAGCAATTGAAAAACTTTAATAAAGACAGGTAAGCATTTTAAAATAATTAAAAATATTAGAAAATATGTGGTAATATATCTTGTGATTTGTTTTGGGGGCATCTATTGACAGGAAGGTGAGTCTCTTACCTTAGATCTTGTTCAAGCTCTAAGTCTGACAATACTTTAATATAGCTTTATTTTTAAGAGCAAGTGTATTTATTAGCAAATGTCAGTATTTTATCTCAGGATGAAATAAATACATGAATTTTTTGCTAAGCCACATCTCCATCCTTTTCTATATTTTATTTTGAGATAGGGCCTCAGTAAATTACTTAGGACCTCACTAAGTTGCTGAGGCTGTCTTTGAAATTGCAAACCTCCTGCCTCAACCTCCAGAGTCACTGGGAATACAGGTGTGCACCACCACACCTGGAAATATGTGCAAAATTAATTAAGGTTATTTGATTAGAAGAGAAAGGCTTCTTCTGTTTATCCAATAAATTTTCATATCATTTGATACAATATGAATCAAACAAGTGCAATCACTAGGTGAAGAGATTTATAAGGTAGATATTGTTAGTATTTTGTAAAATGTTAAGTACAACTTCTGGAATATACAAAGTGACTCAAAATGGAGTTAACTATAAAGCAGAGTTTCTGTATCTGGGGACCTAGGATTCTCTAAGGCTTTTGTAGCATTTAGGATGGCTATATGTTTCAGACTGGAAAACAAAATGCAGTCTTGTTTCCATTTATATGTAACTGAAACTTAGCATCCACTTTTACTTCTAGTTAAATTATAAAATCACAGCTGTATCAGTAGTAATTGTATTGCCACTAGTAGAACTGCAGGCTTTGATATCACATGAAAACTAATGTATGTATGTAAATATATATGTGTATGTCACAGACACACGAAGAAGCTTTCAAATTGTTGTAGTAATTTCTTTAATCACAATAATAAAATCTATATAACCTGTTTTAAAAAGTAACATTTTAGTAACTCCATAATTGGCTTCCACTAAAGCACTGTATGTTTTTGTCTCCATTTATTATGTGCCTGGTTTTGAGTAAGAGTCCACAGTTTCACTAGACTTTAAATGTCTCAAGCATATGAAGTTTAGGAATCTTTAATAGGAAGTATTGACCCATAGTATATAGCTAATATATGTAGAACTGGAATCTACATATTGCATAAAACATTGTTGAAATCTCATGTTTTCCAAATACTTACTCTGACTCAAATTCATTTTCTTCAACTCCATAAATATGCAGAGCAAAAAAGAGATAGAATATACCCAGTATCTTCTTGCAACCTTAAAAAATTAATGGAGTCTCTATTTGAAAGCAGCTTAGGTTTACTGCAAAACTGAGAAGAATATACAGAATTCCAGTATGCCACCCATCCCACACTACCCCACTATCAACATGTCCTAGCAGAGTGGTGCATTAATTACATATATGAGCCTGCATTGCCCATCACCACATGTTCATAGTTTAAGTTGGACTGTTTTCTTTTTGCTTTACCTTCTCTTGGTTTTGAAGAGTATAAGAAAATGTGTATCCAATATTGCAGCAGTGTTGTAGCTTGAATGACTCCTGCAAAAATCATATTGAAATTCACAAGGGGGGAGATATCTAAATCATGAGTCTATCCCCAAGTCTAACAGTATTTTGAAGTAAAGATTTAAGGGAGGAGGTCATGAGAACTTCTCTTCTTACATGCTCATTTGTTCTTCTGCATTCCATCATGCAATGATCCTTTCCAGACACCATTTGGAACTTCAGCCTTCAGAACCAGGAACCAAGATTAGAGGACTCTCACTGAGCAGTCTGATATTATTCCTATGAGGTATATCCAGGAAAGACTAGCAGATTTTAAAATTAGCCTTATTATATGAATGCAGTTAAATTTAATTCAGCAGAATTAACTTTTTTTGTCTACTTATTAGGCTTTTAATAACAATCTAGAAGATATCAATACACCTAGACTGTTCTCACATATGACAACTAAAAATAAAAACAGATTGAAATATATGTATTGAATATTTTACTTGCTAAATTGGGTATGAGAGGAATTCATTGATAAGAATTATTTGGGAGTCAGGATAGTGTCAGTGTATCATGAGTGACTCTCCTATTTGGTACTGTTTCACCAGAGGGAAGATATTTAAATCAAGAGTGTATCCCAAGTCTATAATTTGAATATTTGCCTGCATCCTTACTGATCTTCATTGTTTTTCTGATGCATGTGTTGCATCTTATCTAAGAATTTCATAGCTTCCTTGACATTAGTTTTTAATATGTATTTTTGTCCTTCTTCTGTTTCTGCAATATAACAGCAGAGTAATATAATCATTACTTTAAAATATTAGAACTAGAAATCAATAATAATATATTAATATTTATTATTTCAATATTATTATCAATATTTATGTGCATTTATTTTCTGTAATTTAAATATTTTAAATGCATTTATCATTATTGAAAGTAATTTCACCACATAATTTTAATACCATGTATGCAAATGATAGCTTCTCCTCAAACATGTGAGCACATTATTATGAGGTGAAATAAACAACAGAGGTAAATTCCCATTTTTTAGGTCTGTGACTCCAAAAGGTATGACAAAACCTGGGGGGAAGTGTTACTGAATCTGGTTGCAGCCAAAAATATTTTCAACCTGTTTTGGCAAGAAAGGAATGTAGAAAATATGTGTTAAGTAAGAGAGCCTCACTGATCTATATATAATTAGATCCATACCCAAGCATATCCAAAGGGATAATCAAAATATGAGGAGGGAACTTTCATATCCAAAGAATCATAAAGTTTTGTTAACTCATTGGCAGTAAGATTAAAAAAAAACAAAGTATAGGGGCAAAAATCCATGTGAATTCTTGAAAGAATTTGAAAAGGAAGTAAGAAAAACCTAGGTTCTGTTCAATGTACCAAAGAGGATTCTCAAACTAGAGGTTCCAAATCCATTGTGCTTGCTTGGTATGTGTACATCGCTCTGTTGAATAAGTTAATTGTCTTAAATTTAGACAAAAGATTTAACTCAGTAAATCAAAGTATTAAGAATTTTTGGAATAATACAGAGAAAAGAATTAGAATAACAAGTTGAAATGACCTCAGATGAAATCCTTGCAAATAATTTATAACTTGTATCTTACTTGCTCATTGATATCTGTCCATTTATAGAATCCTTGCATTGTTAAGAATGAGGAATACATTGGTGAAAAAAAGTTATTATAGTGCTTATTCTGTTTTCAACTAGGAGTGTGGTCTGGAGGTACTTGCTTAGAAAGGGCTCCCTTATTTTAATGATGATAATTATATTCTAGGGTGGAAGAGGTCAAGTTTTAACAATATTTGCCAGAGGCAAACTGAGTGATGGTGGTCATTATAATGGACAGAAGGTCCAAAATTCCAACTAAAGAAATCTGGCTCACAGTGCTTCCACAGAAGAAAAGACATTGTGAAGCCCTTGGAGAAAAAATAAATGATCTCTCATCAGAAATCCTACTTATTATGCATTAAACAATACAAATATGAGTCTACTGAATACACAATGTGAGACGTGACATTCCGAAATAGAATGGATTGACTATAAACAGATCCTTTGACTTGTATCAATTGAAAATCACAGAACCCGACGAACAAAACTGATAACAAATAAACTGCAGATGAATTTGTATTACCTCATAAGAATACATTGATCTATACGTGCCCCAAATATTCAACAGCTACATTATGTGTATGTGTGTATGTATGTGTGTAATATATATATATATATATATATATATATATATATATATGTGTGTATATATCATATATATTATTCATAACATATAATATAGCATATGTATATTATATGCTATATATATATCATATCACATATATGATATATAGCTTGGGAAGCTGAGGCAGGAGGATTGTGTGTTCAAAGCCACCCTCAGAAATGGTGAGGCACTAAAGCAACTCAGTGAGACCTTTCTCTAAATAAAATATAAAATAGGGCTGGGGATGGGGCTCAGAGTTTGAGTGCCCCTGAGTTCAATCCTGGCACAAAAAGCCAACCAAACCAAACCAAAAAAAAAACCCAAATTAATAACATATATAATACGGAGATGTGTGTATAATATACATATGTGCATATGTGAATGTGTGTGTATAGCAGCTGCTAGGAGGAAGGAATTACACACACACACACACACACACACACACACACACATATATATATATATATATATATATATATATTAGCTTTAAGTAACCATTTTTTAAAGAGAGAGAAAGAATTGAGAATTTTTTTTAATATTTATTTTTCAGTTTTAGGTGGATACAACATCTTTATTTTATTTTTATGTAGTGCTGAGGATCAAACCCAGCACCCCATGCATGCCAGGTGAGTGCGTTATCGCTTTAGCCACATCCCCAGCCCTAAGTAACCATTTTTTAATTTTATCTCATGATTTTATGGGTGAAGAATTTGAACTTGGCTGGAATGAGAAATCTTTCATCTCCGCATGGTATCAAATGGTATCCAATGTGGTTTTCTGCTGGCAGCTGGGCCATCCTGGAGGCTCCAAGGCTGCTTCACACTTAGGTCAGGGTCTCTGTGGGTTTGACTGGGCCACTTAGCCTCTCCAAGCCATGTCAATACCTTTTCTGTGGTTTCTCCTGCAGGGCAGGCAGAAC
The DNA here is from genome assembly GCF_021218885.2 of Marmota monax. Classification (NCBI taxonomy): domain Eukaryota; kingdom Metazoa; phylum Chordata; class Mammalia; order Rodentia; family Sciuridae; genus Marmota; species Marmota monax. Next base: position 33,217 of record NW_026694388.1, on the reverse strand, counting down.
ATTTTTTATTTATTTGTTTGTTTGTTTATTTGTTTATTTATTTATTTTAATTTGTTATACATGAGAGCAGAATGCATTTCAATTCATAGTACACATATAGAGCACAATTTTTTATGTCTGTGGTTGTACAAAAAGAAGACTCACACCATTCGTGTCTTCATACATGTACCTAGGGTAATAATACCCATTTCATTCCACCATCTTTCCTACACCCATGCCCCATCCCTCTCTCTCCCACTACTTTGCCCTATCTAAAATTTTTTCATTCCTCCCATGCTCCCCCTACCATTATGGATCAGCATCCACATATCAGAAAAAACACCCCCCTTTGTTTTGTTTTGTTTTTGTTTTTTTGAAATTGTCTTGCTTCACTTAGCATGATATTCTCCAACTCCATCCATGTACTTGAAAATGCCATGATTTTGTTTTCTTTTAATGCTGAGTAATATTCCATTGTGTATATATACCACAGTTTCTTTATCCATTCATCTACTGAAGGGCATCTAGGTTTGTTTCACAATTTAGATATTGTGAATTGTGCTGCTATAAACATTGATGTAGCATGCTGTTTTTAAGTCCTTTGGGATTAGACGGAGGAATGGGATAGCTGGGTCAAATGGTGGTTCCATTCCAACTTTTCCAAGGAATCTCCATACTGCTTTTCAGATTGCTTGCATCAGATTGCAGTCCCACCAGCAATGTATGAGTGTGCCTTTTTCCCCACATCCTTGCTAACACTTACTGTTGTTTGTATTCTTAATAGCTTCCATTCTGACTGGAATGAGATGAAATGTTAGAGTAGTTTTCATTTGCAATTCTTTAATAGCTAGAGATGTTGAACATTTCTTCATATATTTGTTGATTGATTGTATATCATCTTCTGTTCATTTCCTTGGCCCACTTATTAATTGGGTTACTTGGTTTTTTGGTGTTAAATTTTTTGAGTTATTTATAATCCTAGAGGTTAGTGCTCTATCTGATGTGCAAGTGCTAAAAACTTGCTCCCATTCTGTAAGCTCTCTCTTCACCCTATTGATTATTTCTTTTTCTGAAAAGAAGCTTTTCAGTTTGAATCCATCCCATTTATTGATGCTTGATCTTATTTTTTTGTGCTATAGGAGTCTTATAGTGGAAGATTTGAGCCTACCTTTTCTTCTATTAGGCACAGGGTCTCTTGTCTTATTCCTAGGTCCTTGATCCACTTTTGAGTTGAGTTTTGTGCATGATGAGAGATAGGGGTTTAATTTCACTTTCTTCATGTGGCTTTCCAGTTTTTCCAGCACCATTTGTTGGAGAGGCTATCTTTTCTCCAATATACATCTATGGCACCTTTGTCTAGTATGAGATAACTGCACTTATGTGGATTAGTCTCTGTGTCCTCTATTCTGTACCATAGGTCCACAAGTCTATTTTGGTGCCAAAACCATGACATTTTTGTTACTATTGCTCTGTAGTATAGGTTAAGATCTGGTATTGTGATTCCATCTGCTTCACTCTTCTTGTCAAGGATCCCTTTGGCTATACTGGGTCTTTTATTTTTTCCAGATAAATTTCATGATTGCTTTCTCTATTTCTATGAGAAATGTCATTGGGGTTTTTATTGGAATTACATTAAATTTGTATAGTGCTTTTTGGTAGAATGGTCATTTTGACAATATTAATTCTGCCTTAATCCATTAACAAGGGAGAACTTCCCATCTTCTAAGGTTCTCTTTAATTTCTTTCTTTAGTATTCTGCATTTTTATTTTAGAGGTCTTTCACCTTACATTAAGTTGATTCCCAAGTATTTTAATTTTTGAGGCTATTTTAAAGGGGTTGATGTTCTAATTTCTCTTTCAGAGAATTTGTCACTGATGTGCAGAAATGCATTTGATTAATGGGTATTGATTTTATATCCTGCTACATTGCTGAATTCATTTATTAGTTCTAGATGTTTTCTGATGGAATTTTGTGGATCATGTAGGCATAGAATCATGTCATTAGCAAGTAGTAATAGTTTTGAATTCTTCTTTTCCTATCTGTATCCTTTGAATTTTTTTCATTTGTCTAATTGCTCTGGCTAGAGTTTCAAGAACTATGTTAAATAGAAGTGGTAAAGGAAGCATCCCTGTCTTGTTCCAGTTTTTAGAGGGAATGCTTTTAACTTTTTTTTCCCCATTTAGAATGATGTTGGCCTTGGGCTTAGAATAGATAGCTATTGCAATGTGGAGGTATGTTCCTGTAATCCCTAGTTGTTCTAGTGTTTTGAACATGAAAAGGTTCTGTATTTTTTGAATGCTTTTTCTGCATCTATTGAGATGATATTTAAGTCTCTTGATGTGATGAATTACATTTATTGATTTTCTTATGTTGACCAATCTTGCATCCCTGGGATGAACTCCACTTGATCATGGTACCCTATCTTTTTGATATGTTTTTTATTTGAATTGACAGAATTTTATTGAGAATTTTTGCATCTGAGTTCATTATAGATATTGGTCTGAAGTTTTTTTTTTCTTTGATGTGTCTTTGATATTGGTGATATTAGTCTCATAGAATGAGTTTAGAAGTGTTCCCTCTTTTTCTATTTTATGGAATAATTTGAGGAGTATTGGTATTATTTCTTCTTTGAAGGTCTTGTAGAACTCACCTGTGCATCTGTCTGGTCCTGGGCTTCTCTTGGTTGGTAGTTTTTGATGGTGTCTTCTATTTCATTGCTTGAAATTGATCTTTTTAACTTGTGTATATCATCCTGATTCAGTTTGGGCAAATCATATGACTCTAGAAATTTGTCTATGTCTTTAATATTTTCTATTTCATTTGGGTGCAGATTTTCAAAATAATTTCTAATTATCTTCTGTATTTCTAGTGTTCCTTGTAATATTTTCTTTTTCATCACAGACAGATTTTAGTAATTTGAGTTTTATCTTTCCTTCTCTTCATTAACATAGCTAAGGGTTTATTAATTTTATTTATTTATTCAAAGAACAAACTTTTTGTTTTGTCAATTTTTCAATTGTTTCTTTTGTTTCATTTTCATTGATTTCTGCTCTGATTTTAATTTTTCCTGTCTTCTACTGCTTTTGGTGTTGATTTGTTCTTTTTCTAGGACTTTGAGATGTAATGTAAGGGCACTTGTTTGTTCACTTTTTCTTCTTTTATAGAATGAATTCCATGCAGTGAATTTTCCTTAGTACCGTCTTCATATTGTCCCATAGATTTTGATATGTTGTATAAGTGTTCTCATTTACTCAAAGAATTTTTTAATCTGCTATTTGATGTCTTCTGCAATCATTGTTCATTCAATAGCATATTATTTACTCTTTGGGTATTGGACTTGTTTCTATTTTTTTATTTTATCATTTATTTCTAAATTCATTTCATTATGATCTGATGGAATGCAGGATAGTATCTCTACTTTTTTGTCTTTTCTAAAGTTGCTTTGTGGCATAATATATGGTCTATTTTATAGAAGGATCCATGTGCTCCTGAAAAGAAAGTGTATTAACTTGTTGAAGAATGAAGTATTCTATATATGTCAGTTAAGTCTAAGTTACTGATTGAATTATTGAGCTCTACAGTTTCTTTGTTTTGCTTTTGTTTGATATATCTATTCAGTGGTGAAAGATATGTATTAATGTCCCCCAGAATTATTGTGTTGTGGTCTATTTCACTCATAAAATTGAGAAGAGTTTGTTTGATGCACATAGATGTTCCATTGTTTGGGGCATATATATTTATAATTTTTAGTTCTTGTTAATATATGGTTCCCTTAAGCAGTATATAATATCCTTCTTTAAACCTTTTGATTAACTATGTCTTGAAGTCTGCTTTATTTGATATGAGGATGGAAACCCCTGCTTGTTTCTGTAGTCTATACGAGTGGTATGATTTTTCCCAATCTTTCAGCTTCCATCTATGGATGTCTTTTCCTATCTAATGAATCTCTTGAGGGCAGGATTTTGTTGGGTCTTTTTTTAAAAAAATCCAATCTGCAAGTCTATGTCTTTTAATTGATGAGTTCAAGCCATTAATATCCAGGGTTATTATTGAGACATTATTTGTATTCCTGGGTATTTTTGTTTACTTTTGGTTTTTAACTTGACTTGGTTTCTCCTTTGATTGATTTTCCCTCTAGTGTAGTACCTGCCTTTGCTGATTTTCATTGTTGTTTTTCATTTCCTCCCTATGGAATATTTTGCTGAGGATGTTCTGTAGTTCAGGCTTCCAAGTTGTAAATTCTTTTTGCTTTGGTTTATCATGGAAGGTCATTATTTCATCATCGAATATGAAGCTTAATTTTGCTGTATAGAAGATTCTTGATTGGCATCCATTTTCCTTCAGAGCTTGATATATGTTATGTCAGCATCTTTTAGCTTTCAGGGTCTGGGTTGAAAAATCTGCAGAGATCCTTATTGGTTTCCCCCTATATGTTATCTGATTCTTTTCTCTGTGGCTTTTAAAATTCTCTCCTTATTCTGTATGTTATGCATTTTCATTATAGTATGCCTTGGTGTAGGTCTGTTGTGATTTTGTACATTTGATGTCCTGTAAGCCTCTTGTATTTGATTTTCCAATTCATTCTTTATGTTTGGAATATTTTCTGATATTTTTTCATTGAATCAATTGTTTATTTTTTATTTTTTTATTTTTTGGTTTGTAACTCTATACCTTCCTCTATCCTAATAATTCTTAAATTTGGTCTTTTTATGTTATTCCATGATTATGAAATATTCTACTCATGATTTTTTTACCATCTTCACTGTGTGGTCAACTTAATTTTCTGAATTAAATATTTTGTCTTCATTGTCTGAAGTTCTGTCTTCCAAGTGATCTGAAATATTGGTGGTGCTTTCTATTGAGTTTTTAATTTAGTTTATTATGTCTTTCATTTCAAGAATTTCTGTTTGTTTGGTGTTTTTTTTTTTCAGAGCCTCTATCTCTTTATTGAAGTATTCTTTTACTTCCCATACTTGCTTATGTAGCTCTTTATCAAAATGATTGTTTGCTGCCTGCATTTGTTCTCTTATATCATCTTTTTAATTCACAGAACATTTTAATTATGTACATCTTGAACTCGTTCTCTGTAATTTCTTTTGTTGTACTGGCCATGGATTCTAATCATGTTGTATCTTGGTTTGTTTGGGGCACATTCTTCCCTTGTTGTTTTTTTTTTTTTTTTCATGTGTCTTCCCTTCTAACACTGAAGATCCAAGCTGTTACAGTTTTTACCCTATAGGATTATAGTGTCCCTGCAGGGTTCTAATACCTCTCCTTGATATTGCTACTAGATCCCAGCCAATGTCCAATGCTGAGAGTTGCCCCAACTAAAAATGGTGACAAAGGTGTCATAAGATGGAGGCAGCTGCTTTCAGAGATGGGGTGTCAGGTCACATTGGGCTGGGTGGCGGCATTGGGTGGCATGTTCAGAGATACACCTCTATGGCATGCAGTTTTGTGGCTGGTGGCTCTCTCCAGACCCTGACCAGTGTTCCCCGGTGCAGGCACCTGCAGGTGTGGGACGATGGCAGTGCTTGCAGTGTCCCAAGATGGAGGCAAACAGGGGAGCCTCATACTGGTAGATGGGGGTCCACATGGAAGTGGCAGCTGGGTGTCCTATGTGGGAGCAGCAGCCAGGATTTCTACATGGGTAGGAGGTGAGGGGTCCTGTATGGGTACTGATGCTTGTGGTCCTGCTCGGGCATATCAGCTGGAGTTCTTGCATGGTTGAGTGGCTGAGAGTCCTGTGCTGACACTGAGGCCTAGGGACCTGCACTGGAACAGCAGCCAGGATTCCTAAGCAGGAGCAGCTGTAAAGATCCTCCAATAAACTACAGAGAAACAGTATTTCCACTACTTGAATCTCAGGTCACAGAGCAACACAGATTGTAGCCGTCTTCTAGACAGCCATCTTGGATGTGATTGGAAATATGGTTATATTCTATGGAAATTATTGCATATGGGACTCAAGCTACTGTATTTTTCTTTTAAGAGTATGGTCTTATGAACATTAAATGATGACTTTTTGCATCACTTCCTATCTATTATCCCTAGTGAGTTCAGAAACTCAATCTGTCATTTAGTGCGGTGAAAAGAGATATGTTTAGTATTAGGCACCAGGTCTATATCTATGAGAATATGTTTGCCAGTGCTGAGAGAGAGAAATGGGGTGGGGCAACTACTGGCATTTTAATCAAAATTTTCATGATGATATGGAACAATTTGAGGGTGATGGACATCTTGACCACACCACCTTCCAATCTTTGCTCCATTTTAAAAATTTTATCATTTTATTTTCTTAATTGTTTTTATTAATGCAATATAGGTAGCAATAATAGTGGGATTCATTTCAGCATACATACATGAGACATATGTTTTCCATCTTTTCCCCCAGTACTTCCTCTTTCACTTCCTTCCTCCCTTCTCCTGTTTCCCTCCCTCTACTCTACTGGTTTTCCTTCTATTCATTTGTTACTTCTTAAATTGGTGCTTTTAGATATATGTAAAGGTGGGGTTCACTGTGTTATATTCACATTTGCACATTACATATTTGGTCAATTTCGTTCCCAGTTCCTTCCTCCTGACCCTACTGCCTCCCCTTCAATCTCCTTCCCCTACTTCACTGATCTCCCTTCTATTTTCATAGGATTCCCTACTTTACCCCTTATTTCACTCTATTGATTTTCTGAATCTAATTTACTTGGTTTTACATGATGATCTCCAATGCTATTCAGTTATGAGCAAATGCCAAAATGGTTCTTCTTTATGACTTAGTAAGACTCCATTGTGAAATATACCACATTTTTCTTTATCCTTACATCTGTTGAGAGACTCCTGGCCTGGTTCCATAGCTTGGGTACTAAGAATCACACTGCTATAAACATTAATGTGCCTGTATCTGGACAGTATGATAATTTTAGTTCTTTTGGATAAATACCTTGAAGTAGGATGGCAGAGTCATTTGCTGGCTTTATTTCTAGTCTTTGGAGAACCGCCATACTGATTTCCAGAGTTATACTAATTTGTTGTACTAATTTGTACTAATGTGTACTACTAATTTGTACTAATTTACTTTCCGGAGTTGTACTAATTTGCAGTCGTACCAACAATGCATGAATGTACCTCTTCCACCACATCGTCATCAGCATTTATTGTTATTTGTATTCTTTTTTTTTAACAAAATAGTAATTATTTATATTTTCAAAAAGAAAAAAAATAACATTTGGAAGTTCTCCCCTGTAGGAAGAGGGCTAAGAAGGAGGAACAGGACTGGCTCCTATGCAGGTGGCAAGTCAGGTACAAACAGCTGAGCAATCTGTGCTGGGACTTTTTTCACACAGCATTAATAATAAAATTTCCTTTATTCTTCTCTTCTTTTTGTTTTTTTTTGTTTTGTGTGTTTTCAGATTTCTTGTGTTTTTGTTTTTGTTTTTTAGAAAAAAGGGAGGGGGAAGGGAAGAGAAATAAAATCAGAGAAAAATGCCAGAAAACATTTTCCACAATATCTAAAAACAGAGAACCATAGTTCTTGTCAAGACAGCATGAATTCTGGATGAATTTTTTTTTCCAGTTTTCAACACCAATAAAGATTTTTGCAAAAGCCACTATTATCAGAACACTTATCTTCCAGATCAAATAACCTCTTCCCCTTTTGCCTTTGCTTGTCACTTTCATAAGAGGATAAAAGGATGTATTCCGTTCTTGCAAACAATAAGTGCTAACAAGAGAGCTCTTCTGATACTTGTGTGGTGGTGAGGAGTTTTCACAAACATCCAAGCTTCAGCACAGTTGGAAGGACTAAAATTTGCTTCTCTCAACATAAATACTATTAGAATTCACAAACTGATTTTGAAAAATTCTGCAAAAACTCTTCTTTCCTTTTCCCTTCTCTTAAAACTAAATCTCCTTTTTTTTCCTTTCTTCTTTTTCCTTTTTGCTCCAGGCACTTGACAATTTGTTCTGCTCAGTCAGATGCAGACAGGTTTCTCCAAAGTACCACGACTGGGATGTGCTCAGGGCCAGCACCTAAACTGAATCCCAGAGTCAGACTTGGTCAAGCCAAAGGGAACAGGGTGACGCAGCAACAGGGTTTTCATTAGGTTAAGTAGCCCGAGTCCTGGGCCTTTCCCTCACCCCCCCTCACGCTTCCCCAAGTTATTTAGTGCTGTTTCAAAAGTCTGGGGCCATGATGCAGTCTCTTCCCCACAACAGAGTAAAGCTCCACAGATTGCGCTGTCTACCTGGTGGTCAGTGGCAGCAACAGGGGCTGCTACTTCTGGAAAATCCGGAGTCCTGCAAAAGGCAGGATCTTAGGATTGCTTCAGGCGTTTGTGCAGGATGGGGGGGGGCAGTCCCAGGACAGGGCACTGTGCTGAAGCCAGAGAGCGATATGCTTCAGCCACCAAGTGGGGATGTGACACTACCACTGACTTCCATCCAGAGGTCTCCAAGACATCTGAAGCATGATAGTTGATGAAATCCACTGCCTGAGTTTTCAACTGATCTGCGCTGTGGAGGTCAGCCAGGATGAGAATTTCTGCAGCATTCTCCACAGAGAGGTTACTGCAGAGGGCATCCTCACACATGACCTTCAAACGCTCCAGGGCATACTTGTCAGCAGCTGCCAGCAGATCATCAGCCATTTTGTCGAGATTTGGAGCCTTCCCCGTGTAAATGAAGCACATCATCTCCTTAAAAACTTCAGGCTCCACGTCATTGATTTCAACCCGATTCTTTTTGCTCTCCTCCATTTCATGTTCAAACATGGCACTAAAAACTGGAGAACATGCTGCTAAGATAGCTCTGTGAGCCTGGAACTCTTGGCCAGAAACACACAGGCAGCAGTCTGTGAACCGGGAATTCTCCCACAGCCCTCCTAATTCATCTGCCAACCGGCATTCAGGAACCTTCACCATATTCATGGTATTCTGGCCAGAAATGTTTAAGGAATCTTGTACCACACTCACCTCACAAAAGAGGGTAAGCTTGTCATCAGGGAGAAGCCCATTAGCCTCATCCAAAAGAAAATCTCTACGGATGAATTTTTTGAATCCCCAGTCCTTGCCTTGCACAAACCTATAAGCTCGTTGACTCTCCATAGCTTTGGTTTCTTCTCCCTTAGCATTCAGGATGGAGAATTTGAATTTTGCCCGAACTTCACTCTTTGGACAGCTGACCAGTAACAGGTAAAGTGACAGGTAATCTTTGCTTTCTTCATCTAGCCCTTTTGGGTTTACTCGCAAACACCATTTCAGTTTATCATTGGCTCCTGATGAAAAGGTTGAACTTTTAATGACTTCACCCATTTCTTCCCGGCAAAAGCTAAAGTTATTAATGGTCCACATGTAGGAGAATTTCACTACCTTGATCTGAGTGTAGCACCAGCTCTCAGCTACAGGGCCACTCGACATTTCTGCCGGAGGTGGAGGACTTGGAACCCTTGACATCGCCAGTTTGAAGGTTAAACAAGGTTTCCAAAGTCAGGGAACAAAGATTTCTGTTCTTTCTTCACTACACTGAGATGAAAGGGCTCCCACAGGCCAAATATGAAACATCTTGTGCATCACAAAGATTATAATTGTTGGTAGAACACAATGAATTAAAAGCCATGAGTTCATGATGATACTGATAGCGGCGGCGACAGCTGCTGGTCCCTGTCCCCCTGCGCTCGCCTCATACTGTCCGCAACATCTGGGACCTGCAGGACCGCCGATGCACAAATACACACACTCCGAGTGCGCACACTCACACACACACCACACACACACCACACACACACACACACACACACACCGACACACCGTTATTTGTATTCTTGATGATTGTCATTTTAACTGGAATCATATGATGTCTCAGTGTAGTTTTCATTATAATTTCCCTGATTGCTAAGATTGTTAAACATTTTTTTCCTATAATTGTTGGCTATTTTTATTTTGATTTCTTCTTTTGATAAATATCTGCTTAGTTTTTTGCCAGTTTTTAATTGCAGGGTTTTTTTTTTTTTTTTTTTTTTTTGTATGTGTGTTTCCTTTTTATATATCTTTATATATTCTGGATATTATTCTCCCATTGGTGAATAACTGTCAAAGATCTTCTTTCATTCTTACTTTGCTGTGTGGAAGCATTTTTTTCAAATTTTATGCTGTTATCTTACCAATTTTCAGTTTTGTTTCTTGAGCTTTAGAAATGTTATTGAAGAAGTGGTTGGCTTTGCCAATATGTTGGGTGGTTTATGCTATGCTTTCTTCTAGAAGTTGCAAAATTTCTGATCTAATTCCTAGGTCTTTGAAACACTTTTAGTTGACTTCTGTAGAGGGTGAGAGATAGCAATCTATGCTTTTTCTTTTCATATGGTTATTTAGTTTTCCCAGCACAATTGGTTAAAAAATGTTTTCTTCAATGTATGTTTTTGGAATCTTTGTCAAGTATCATATATCTGTATCCATGTGGGTTGCTTTTGTGTCTTCTACTCTATTCTATTGTTCATCACTTCTGTTTTTATGCTAATATCACTCTTTTTTTGTTACTACAGATCTGTAGTATAATCAGAGATCAAGTATTGTGCTGTCTCCAATATTTCTCTTCTTGCTTAAATTTGCTTCAGCTATGTTTTCATCTTTAGTTTCTCTCAGTAAGTTTTATACTTTTGTATACATTGTTTATACATATATCAGTAAATTCATCTCCAAGCATGTCATTTTTTCCTTTGATAAAAATAATACTATTGACTTAAATTTTGTGTTTCTTGTTGCTCAATATGGTTATAAAGCAATGAACCTGATTTTCGTATATGGCCTTGTGTCCTGCACAAGCTGGGATCATGATGATAATGGTGACTAGAAGCAATAGTGATCTTTCCTTTTCCATGTGCTAATGGAAAAATATCTAGCTGTATAATATTAAATTATTATATTACATAATATTATATTATATTATATATTGTGTTTTATATTATAGTATACATCATATTATACCATATATGTTTTATATTACATTATATATTATTTATTATAATACTATATTTTATTATTAAATGTGTGCTTAGGTGTAATTTTGAGGGGTGGCATAGATATCCTGTATTTGGGGGCATTTTGAATGGTCTTAATATATTCCTATGTTCATGGGACTTTGCTGGGAGCCATTAGCCAAGTAGGTATGACAATTTCCTTGCCAGTGTACCCCATGTTGCTTAGTGGAAGGACTCGTGGAAATAGAACATTTTGCAGTGACATTGCATGTAGGTGACCTTGCTCAAGGACCAGGGCAGATCTGGGTTTAGGGCGTTCCTGGTTTAGGTTCCAGGTTTAAGGTTATTCCTGCTGGGAATAGGGCCTATCCTGCTGCCTGAGTTCCCCTTGAGTTCTCACGGGATTCAGACAGTATTTTTTGGGAGACAGAAGCCCAGTGGGGGTGGATTTGGGCAGAGAATGTGGATTTCCCCAGAACGTGATTGTAGACGGCTGGTGTGAGTTCGGAGTAAAGAGTTGCTGTTTGAATCTACAAGCTGTGTGGTGGCTCGTGATTTTGTGCCCAGCCAGACTGCGGCAGGACTTCTTTCTATAAATTTGATGAATTTATTCCAGGCCCATGGGCTTAGCTCTTTTAATTGGCTATTAATTGGCTATCTTTTTCAACTGGCATTTAAATTCTCTTGGAATTTTCACATATGTTAAGGGAGTGTAAATCAATTAACAGTGTGAGATTACCTCTTATGAGTTAGAGTAGCTATTATCAAAAAAGCAAATTACAGATGCTAGTACAGATGTGGAGAAAGGGGATTTCATTAGCATTATAGGTGGGAATACAAATTACTGAGATGTTATGGACAAAAGTACATGGATCTTCCTAAAAATGTAAGAACAGAACTACTGTGCAAGCAGCAATCCCATTGCTGGGTATATATCCAGGGAAAATCAAATCATTATATCTAAGACACATCTGAACTCACATTTATTTTTGGTAATTTTTTTATTGTAAAAATTTGAATTCATTAATAAGACATTATTTCCCTATGTACATGAATTACAATAAGATCAGTGGGGTTGGATTCTACATCATGTAAAACCAGAAGAATGAGAAATTATACTTCATCTATGTATGATGTGTCAAAGTACATTATACTGTCATGTAGAACTAATTACAAAAAATTTTAGAAAGTAAGAATAGGAATTTTTAAGGAGAATATGATAAAAGATTAAGAAAAAATTTAAATTAAAAGTTAAATATTCAGCTTCATAATAAAAACGAAAGTTTGTATGAGTAAAGATACTTTAAAAATTTGAGTCCATTATATTTCTATGCATGCAACAAATAAAATGTCTTAGATTTCATATACTACGTGTGCCTTATTGATCTATTAATAAACACTTAAACTTTGTTTTCTTATACATATATCACATTGGTTAAGATAGCTTACAAATATCTACAATGAATATCTATAATAAATATATACAATTAAATTAATAATAATAAAATAGAAAAACATCTCTCTCTCTCTCTCTCTCTCTCTCTCTATATATATATATATATATATATATATATATATATATATATATATATTACAATTTCCTTTCCTTCTAGGGACCTGTATTAATGGAGTGAAAAAGGAGAACTATATATAAAAAGCTGGGTTTGATAAATAATCTGAGCTCAGTTCACAATGTGAAATAGTTTACTATGCTAACCCCTGATATTATGGGTTAAAGGAGGTTGAAGACCTAACTTTTCAGTATCTGTAAATGAGACCTTATTGAAAATAAGGTCTTTTCAGGTGATCAAGTTAAAATGAGGACATTAAAGTGTACCCTCTTCCAATATGATTAATGTTCTCCTAAAAAGGAGATTTGGGGACAGAAGGGTAAATATAAGGATACAGGGAGAACACCATCTGCAAGTCACAAAACACCCCAGAAATTAAGGGAAAGACTGTAACAAAGATTCCCTCACAATTCTTGGAACAGTGATCCTTGGAATGTTAGGTTTGCATTTTCAGCCTTCAAAACCACACAGTGATATATTTTTTCTGGTTGAAAACATGAGTTCTATGGTACCTGGTTACAATATATCCAGGAAACTATGATATCTGAGATGACAATTTGGGCACTAGCAGTTTGAAATGCTTTTAGAGTGAAAGTAACAAACTGTCTAAATGCTAGTAGTTTCCTTTTTTTTACTTAAAAATATTTTTAGAAGACAGTAGTAACTCAGTGCTGTCTATCAAGTCATTGAAGAATTCATGGTAAAGATACCTCAGTCTATCTCTGTTGTTCTTCTTATGGGGAAGGCCACCCCTGGTGTGGATGAGACACTAAGGATCTAGCCATTTTAGCAGAAGGAAAGGAGAAATACATAAAGAAAATTTCCTCTATCAAATCACACTCACATCTTTCCAAATGTTCATGTTTTCTCAGAAGCTGTAAGAAGGCATATGATCACTCCTTATCTGTAATTAAGGAGAACACAAAAATAAATATTATAATACTACAGTCTCTAAAAGGAAGCCAGGCCAAGGAAAAGTAGTTTAGAAATAATTTGTATATCCCACCATAATGTATACCAAATGGGCTTATACAGTGGGTGTGTCATGTTTAGCCATTCACTGAGCACCAGCCTAAAGCAACTGTTTTGTGGGACAGCAACATGCATTTTCTTTCATAAAGGAGAAAACATTGAATCTGGACAAGCATGTCCATGAGGTGAATAATAGCAAGCAACAAACAACCTGTTATGGTTTAAATAAGAGGTGTCACCCAAAACTCATGTGTGAGACAGGGCAAGAATTATACAGAGGTGGAATGGTTGGAAGTGAAAGTTGTAATTTAATCAGTGGATTAATCCATTGATATGGATTAGATTACAACTCTCACAGTCCAACTACTGCACCTCTGAGTGGTAACTGCAGCCAGGTGGGGAGATGCTGGAGGAGGTGGATCACTAGGGGTGTTCCTTTGGAGCTTACATTTTGTGTCAATTGAATGGAGCCATCTCTCTGTTCCCTGCTCCCATGTCCTGAGCTGCTTTTCTCAGCCATGCCTTCCAGGGTGTTGTTCTGCTGTACCTCAGACTCAGAGCTATGGAGTCAGCCATCTATGGACTGATACCCCTGAAACTGTGATCCAGTTTCCTTCTATAACTTGTTCTTATATGGTCTTTTGGTCACAGTGACAAAGAAAATAGTTGATGAAAACCTAAACCACTGAGGTTTTCAAATTCCTTTTTTGGTTTCTTGTATCCGCACTTGCATGCTTACTTGTAAATGATCCACGAAGGACATCAGAACAACAGGTGCTATTTTTTTTGTACAGGTTAGGAAAGAGCAAGAATTTATTAATATTATCTATGCAGAAATACAAATGTATAGGGAGGGGGAACCTGGGAGGAATATACGAACTCTAGATAGGGCAGAGGGGTTGGAGGGGAAGGGAGGGGCATGGGGTTATAAATGATGGTGAAATGTGATGATCATTATTACCCAAAGTACATGTATGAAGACATGAATTGGTGTGAATATACTTTTTATACAACCATAGATACAGAGAATAAAAAAGAAATACAAATGTAAATACAAAAAAAAAAAAAAACCACAAGGTATTTTTATACCAAAAAAGCATACTGTAGTCATTACACATTGATGCAATGTTATAATACCTTATTACTACAGTATTATCTTTCAATTTTTGTATTTAACTTAGTGAGAGATGTTTTAACATTTGCTTTTACTTAATGAGTAGTTTGAGTTGTTAAAAATACACTTAACAACCATCTATATATATATCTGGTACCAAGAATTTGAAGTATTTCTTTCATTGATAATGAATTAGTTTCCCTATTTATTAAAAACAATCATTTTAAATTATAATGAAAGAAGGTCTGATTAAATATTTCAAAAAGTGCTTAATCAATATAAATTATGATGTAATGGAATGACAATTAGATGTATTCCCTTACTGATGTTTTGCAAAAGGACAGGTGGATAAACTAGGATGCAAGACTTGCTGAGAGAATGAAGGGCAATAATTTTAAAAAAAAATTAAATGAATTTGGATGAATAAGAAAACATATATTGAAAATATCCTTGACATCATTAAACAACTGATGTTCCACACAGGCCAACTGGAAGTGATGACAATCAGAGTTGATATAAGTGTATTCTACAAAAACAAATACAGAGTTCCCCTCCCCGGTATGGTACTGGCTGATGCTGAGTAAACTACCAGGCAATTGCACCCCTTAAGAAGCTCATTCATTTGCTGATTAGTGAATCATAAAATACAACCTGGTTAAACATATGGAGAGGTTTCTTCCTCTGACATAAAAGCAATCTATCTACTATGGTCAGGCCATTGTTATTATAGTGGCTCTAGAGTCATCTATCATTTTGCTCCATGATTAGCAGCAGGTGGCTCCCAGGCTCAGATTGCTCTTCACCAGCAGGAGAGAGCTGGCCAAGTAGAAGTGGTGCACTTCCCCAGCAAGCTTCATTTAAAGACATGTCTCTAAAAATTCCAGGAAGTGCCTTTCACTCACTTTCTACTGGGCACTGCTAGTTTTAAATATTTAAATCATGTATAGTACATTCATACATAATTTAAATTATGTATATTTATTCTAAATAAAATTTAGGAAGCTATCACTAAAATGGGAAGAGAAAATAAATACTGGGACCACACTATTAGAAAAAGCAAGCAGATTCCTCACATGAGAGAAAATGTTCGGCCCTTACCTTTCTCAAAAGAAGAAAAAAACAAGCGTGTGTATGGGGGGTTGGAATCCTTTTAAAACAAAAGGGGGACAAAACAAGATGGCCGCTGCGTATGGGGGTTGCTGAAGTGCTGAGCGTGGTGCTCAAAGCAGCGGCTTTAATAGAGATTTCGCACAGTCTGTTAAAGCTACTTTCACCGTTAATCTGTAGTGGACCACTTTGCCAAGGAGCGGGAAGAACAAAGAAATCGAAAAAGAGACGCTTGGCTGCTCAGAGCCGCGGGCGCTTTGCTCCCATATGCTTCCTCTTTCGCTTCGATCCAGGCGGAGAAGCTGAATGTGTAATCAGCAGTGGATTGTAAGTACCCGAGGCAAAGAAAGCTCAGTGCGCCCCGCCTTTTTTTTTTTTTTCTTTTTTTTTCTCTTTTTTTTTGAATATTTTTTATACAGGGAGAGTTTGTGGATTGGGATTGCTGGCGGGGCTGTGGTTTCTGTGCCGAAAATCCACTCCGCGGGAGCCGCCATTTGCTTTCTGCTTGCTGTCTTGATGGCTCTGTATACACTGTCCGGCAGCCGGACCTAGAGGTTGGAGCTGGGCTGCGTGCCGAGCCCTGTCCTCCGAAGGCTGGACTGCAGCCTCGAGCGTCTCTGTGGCCTGTTCGCTGCTGCACCTTTGGGCAGAGCCTGCTCTGGGGTCGTTCTGCACCCCCCTGCCAGGGGACCAGTGCTCCGGAGGAGGGGGATGGAGAGCCGCGGCGGCAGCCGCTTGGGCCCCTGGGGCCTGGCACCGGGCTGAAGAGCTGCGGAGGCCAGGGCGGCTCTGCTACGGTCGCAGACAAGCGTGGACGCTCGTCAGTGCGGCCCAGAGTTTCATTTCTAGAAATCTGGTCTGGAAACAGAAGCAGCAGTTTGTATAATCCCAAGAACTTGCTTATACCAGGAAGCTGTAAGGGCAACATGAATATTACTGAGGAGATGTAACATGGTGGCAGGCACAGAGAGATCAAGTCTCTGACATCTTCAACTGCGCGGGCATAGGGAGCCGTAAACTGTCTAAATGCTGTTTGCTCAGGATCACTAGGCAATGCTGAGCTGACGTGGATCTGGGGTGTACAGGCTGGGCCCCTCAGAACACACACACAGAGCCCGAATCGGAGGCAATTAAGCTCCGGTTCGCCTTCTTCGTGTGACTCAGCACTAACGATCCCGCTGAAATAATTGGCCGGCCCTTAGGAACTTACAGAGGTAAAAGCCAACCGAGCCTTCATAGGCAGTGGCCACAGGACTGAAACGGGGATTGGGAGAGACAGTCAGGACCCACCCATTGCATTGGTCATCCGGCAAAGGGAACGAACGGTCACCATTTGCATGGGATATCACCATAGCAGAGAAATGGCGTCACGGGCGGAGGAGATAACTGCATTGAAACCAGTGCGACAGCTGTGTAATCCCCTAGCCATCTCTCTCCACACAGTGGGGAAACCTTAAGGGCCACTCCCAGCTCTCCTGTGAACGCAATAACCAGACCGAGGGAATCAGGAGTGACGCGGGACTCGCGGCGCGGAACTCCCGGCTACCGCTCCCACCAGTGCTGACAACTGAGGTCTCTTGCACCAGCTACCGGGGGCGTGGCTACAGGAGGGCAAGCAAATTCGCTGGGGGATCTCAGCCCCAAGCTCTACAAACTTAGGGTCTGAGGGAGGCAAACAGGGAGAGTGAGCCCAGGTGTTCATGAAAACAGGGCTCCCAGGAGCAGCAGACCTGGCGTGTAGCCAGTATTGTGGTGAGCGCCACAGGTGAGCACGGCCTGGCTTGAGGAAACACAAGACAAGGCCCTAGACACTCAGGATTGGAGACCCGCCCAGTCTAGGAGAAAGAGCTGCTGCACAGTGAATGGTTCCCACCTATTGAGAGGAGAAGCTTGGCCCAGTGGGCACAGCTCCACCTACTGGAAGAGAAGTTAATAGAACTCTAGGACTGCATTTATTATTATTATTATTATTATTATTATTATTATTATTATTATCATTTTTTTCTCTTTTCTTTTTCTTTTTTGTTTTCTTTTTTTTCTTCTTTTTCTTTCATTTTCAATTTTTATTTGTTTTTGTTCTTTAATTTTTTTTCAATGTTTCTATTTTTTTAATTTTTTTTATTTTATTATTATTTTTTTTAATTTTAATTTTCATTTTTTATTATCACTATTATTTTTGTTAATTTTTTTTATCTTTTCTTTCTTTCTTTATTATCTAATCTTTGTTATTCTTGTTTCTTTTGTCTTTTCATTTCTTTTCAATTTTCTTATTCCCCCTTCCTTGAATTCTACCTGCCTACTCTCATTATCTTTAGTGACTTCTTCCCTTCCCTTCTAATATCTTTCCTGTCAAGCATCAAATAAATCTATAAGAGTAAACAGTAACTAAGCAGTCAAACAGAACAAGAAGTAACATGAGCAGCATAAAAAAGCAAGGAAGAAAAGGAGTACAAACAATGAAGGACAGCCTAAATATTCAGGAGGACCTAGAGTCAGCAGAAAAATGGTCATATAAAGAACTCAAGGAATACCTTAGACAGATGGAATGGAACCTTAAAGAAGATACGAGACAGCAAATCCAAACAGTGAAAGAACACTTTGAAAATGAATTACATAGACAGATAAAAGAAGAAGTTAAGCATCTTTATCAGGAGGTTGAGATTATAAAAAAAAAAACCAAACAATAATTCTAGAAATGAAGGAAACGATAAACCAAATTAAAAACTCAATTGAGAGTATCACTAACAGAGTGGAGCAAGTAGAAGCCAGAACATCAGATAATGAAGACAAAATATATCATCTTGAAAAGAGCCTAGCCAACTCAGAAAGGCTGGTTAAAAACCACTAGAAAAACATCCAAGAGATATGGGATAACATAAAGAAACCAAACCTACGAGTCATCGGGATAGAAGAAGGTACAGAGATTCAAACCAAGGGAATGAGTAACCTGCTGAAAGAAATAATTACAGAAAACTTTCCAGAAATAAAAAAGGAAACGGATATACAAATTGTAGATGCATACAGGACACCGAGCACACAAAATCACAGTAGACCAACGCCAAGACACATTGTTATGAAGATATCCAATATACAGAACAAAGAGAAAATACTAAAAGCTACAAGAAAAAGGAGGCAGATTACATTCAGGGGTAAACCAATAAGGTTAACAACGGATTTTTCATCACAGACGCTGAAAGCGAGAAGATCCTGGAACAATGTATTTCAAACACTGAAAGACAATGGATGCCAACCAAGAATTCTGTATCCAGCAAAATTAAGCTTCAGGTACGATAACGAAATAAAAATCTTTCATGATAAACAAAAGCTAAAAGAATTTGCAGCCAGAAAACCAGCATTGCAAAGCATCTTGAGCAAAACACTACACGAGGAAGAAATGAAAAACAATAACCAAAACCATCAGTGGGAAGTGCCTCTATAAAGACAGAGGGCGGGGGGAAAGCTAACCATGGAGAAACAAACTAAATTAAAAAAAAAAAAGAAGATAAATAATCAAACATGGCTGGAAGTACAAACCATATATCATTAGTAACTCTAAACATTAATGGCTTAAACTCTCCAATAAAGCGACATAGGCTGGTAACATGGATTAAAAAAACAAATCCAACAATATGCTGCCTCCAGGAGACACATCTGATTGGAAAAGACATACACAGGCTGAAGGTGAAAGGTTGGGAAAAAATATACCATGCACACGGTCCTTGTAAGCAAGCAGGGGTGGCCATCCTCATATCGAATAAAATTGACTTCAAGACTAAATTAATCAAAAGGGATAAGGAAGGACATTATATACTGTTAAAAGGAACCATTCACCAACAAGACATAACAATTATCAATATTTATGCACCAAATAATGGTGCTGCGACGTTCATAAAACAAATTCTCCTCAAGTTCAAGAATCAAATAGACCACAACACAATAATTATGGGTGACTTCAACACACCTCTCTCACAATTGGACAGATCCTCCAAACAAAAGCTGAATAAAGAAACTATAGAACTCAATATCACAATCAACAACCTAGACTTAACTGACATATACAGAATATATCAACCATCATCAAGTGGATATACTTTTTTCTCAGCAGCACATGGATCCTCCTCAAAAATAGACCATATATTATGCCATAGGGCAACCCTCAGTAAATATACCGGGGTGGAGATAATACCATGCATTTTATCTGATCATAATGGAATGAAACTGGAAATCAAAGATAAAAGATGGAAGGAAAAATCCTACATCACATGGAAAATGAACAATATGTTACTGAATGATCAATGGGTTACAGAAGACATAAAGGAAGAAATCAAAAAATTCTTAGAGATAAATGAAAATACAGACACAACATATCGGAATCTATGGGACACAATGAAAGCAGTTTTAAGAGGGAAATTCATCGCTTGGAGGTCATTCCTCAAAAAAAGGAAAAACCAACAAATAAATGAGCTCACACTTCATCTCAAAGCCCTAGAAAAGGAAGAGCAAAACAACAGCAAATGTAGCAGAAGGCAAGAAATAATTAAAATCAGAGCGGAAATCAATGAAATTGAAACAAAAGAAACTATTGAAAAAATTAACAAAACTAAAAGTTGGTTCTTTGAAAAAATAAATAAGATCGACAGACCCTTAGCCATGCTAACGAAGAGAAGAAGAGAGAGAACTCAAATCACTAACATACGGGATGAAAAAGGCAATATCACAACAGACAGTACAGAAATACAGAAGACAATTAGAAATTATTTTGAAAACCTATATTCCAATAAAATAGAAGATAGTGAAGACATTGATAAATTCCTTAAGTCATATGATTTGCCCAGACTGAGTCAGGAGGATACTCACAACTTAAGCAGACCAATAACAATAGATGAAATAGAAGAAGCAATCAAAAGACTTCCAACCAAGAAAAGCCCAGGACCTGATGGGTATACAGCGGAGTTTTACAAAACCTTTAAGGAAGAATTAATACCAATACTTTTCAAGTTATTTCAGGAAATAGAAAAAGAAGGAGCTCTGCCAAATTCATTCTATGAGGCCAACATCACCCTGATTCCGAAACCAGACAAAGACACCTCAAAGAAAGAAAACTACAGACCAATATCTCTGATGAACATAGATGCAAAAATCCTCAATAAAATTCTGGCGAATCGGATACAAAGGCACATCAAAAAAATTGTGCACCATGATCAAGTAGGATTCATCCCTGGGATGCAAGGATGGTTCAATATACGGAAATCAATAAATGTTATTCACCACATCAATAGACTTAAAAATAAGAACCATATGATCATCTCAATAGACGCAGAAAAAGTATTCGACAAAGTACAGCATCCCTTTATGTTCAAAACATTAGAAAAACTAGGGATAACAGGAACTTACCTCAACATTGTAAAAGCTATCTATGCTAAGCCTCAGGCTAGCATCATTCTCAATGGAGAAAAATTGAAGGCATTCCCCCTAAAATCTGGAACAAGACAGGGATGCCCTCTATCACCACTTCTATTCAATATAGTTCTCGAAACACTGGCCAGAGCAATTAGACAGACGAAAGAAATTAAAGGCATAAAAATAGGAAAGGAAGAACTTAAATTATCACTATTTGCAGATGACATGATTCTATACCTAGAAGACCCAAAAGGGTCTACAAAAAAACTACTAGAACTAAAAAATGAATTCAGCAAAGTGGCAGGATATAAAATCAACACGCATAAATCAAAGGCATTTCTGTATATCAGCGACAAAACTTCTGAAACAGAAATGAGGAAAAACACTCCATTCACAATATCCTCAAAAAAAGTAAAATACTTGGGAATCAACCTAACAAAAGAGGTGAAAGATTTATATAATGAAAACTACAAAACCCTAAAAAGAGAAGTAGAAGAAGATCTTAGAAGATGGAAAAATATACCCTGTTCATGGATAGGCAGAACTAACATCATCAAAATGGCGATATTACCAAAAGTTCTCTATAGGTTTAATGCAATGCCAATCAAAATCCCAATGGCATTTCTTGTAGAAATGGATAAAGCAATCATGAAATTCATATGGAAAAATAAAAGACCCAGAATAGCCAAAGCAATTCTAAGCAGGAAGTGCGAATCAGGCGGTATAGCGATACCAGACTTCAAACTATACTACAGAGCAATAGTAACAAAAACAGCATGGTACTGGTACCAAAACAGGAGGGTGGACCAATGGTACAGAATAGAGGACACAGAGACTAATCCACAAAGCTACAACTATCTTATATTTGATAAAGGAGCTAAAAGCATGCAATGGAGGGAGGATAGCATCTTCAACAAATGGTGCTGGGATAACTGGAAATCCATATGCAACAAAATGAAACTGAATCCCCTCCTCTCGCCATGCACAAAAGTTAACTCAAAGTGGATCAAGGAGCTAGATATCAAATCAGAGACTCTGCGTCTGATAGAAGAAAAAGTTGGCTCCGATCTACATATTGTAGGGTCGGGCTCCAAATTCCTTAATAGGACACCCATAGCACAAAAGTTGATAACAAAAATCAACAAATGGGACTTACTTAAACTGAAAAGTTTTCTCTCAGCAAGAGAAACAATAAAAGAGGTAAATAGGGAGCCTACATCATGGGAACAAATTTTTACTCCTCACACTTCAGATAGAGCCCTAATATCCAGAGTATACAAAGAACTCAAAAAATTAAACAATAAGAAAACAAATAACCCAATCAACAAATGGGCCAAAGACCTGAACAGACACTTCTCAGAGGAGGACATACAATCAATCAACAAGTACATGAAAAAATGCTCACCATCTCTAGCAGTCAGAGAAATGCAAATCAAAACCACCCTAAAATACCATCTCACTCCAGTAAGATTGGCAGCCATTATGAAGTCAAACAACAACAAGTGCTGGAGAGGATGTGGGGAAAAGGGTACTCTTGTACATTGCTGGTGGGACTGCAAACTGGTGCGGCCAATCTGGAAAACAGTATGGAGACTCCTGGGAAAGCTGGGAATGGAACCACCATTTGACCCAGCTATTGCCCTTCTTGGACTTTTCCCTGAAGACCTTAAAAGAGCATACTACAGGGATACTGCTACATCGATGTTCATAGCAGCACAATTCACAATTGCTAGACTGTGGAACCAACCCAGATGCCCTTCAATAGATGAATGGATAAAAAAAATGTGGCATTTATACACCATGGAGTATTACGCAGCACTAAAAAATGACAAAATCATAGAATTTGCAGGGAAATGTATGGCACTAGAGCAGATTATGCTTAGTGAAGCTAGCCAATCCCTAAAAAACAAATACCAAATGTCTTCTTTGATATAATGAGAGCAACTAAGAACAGAGCAGGGAGGAAGAGCAGGAAGAAAAGATTAACATTAAACAGATACATGAGGTGGGATGGAAAGGGAGAGAAAAGGGAAATTGTATGGTAATGGAGGGAGACCCTCATTGTTATACAAAATTACATATAAGAGGTTGTGAGGGGAATGGGAAAATAAACAAGGAGAGATATGAATTACAGTGGATGGGGTAGAGAGAGAAGATGGGAGGGGAGGGAGGGGGGATGGTAGAGGATAGGAAAGGTAGCAGAATACAACAGTTACTAATAGGGCATTATGTAAAAATGTGGATGTGTAACCGATGTGATTCTGCAATCTGTATTTGGGGTAAAATTGGGAGTTCATAACCAACTGGAATCTAATGTATGAAATATGATATGTCAAGAGCTTTATAATGTTTTGAACAACCAATAAAAAAAATTAAAAAAAAATTTAAAAAATAAATAAATAAATAAATAAAAATAAAACAAAAGGGGGAGCAGTGGAGCAGAGGAAGAAGATTGAAATCCTTTTAAAACAAAAGGGGGAGCAGTGGAGCAGAGGAAGAAGATTGAAGGAGAGGGAGCAGGGAGAGGAAAATAAAGGAACAGGGGAAGGAAGTGGACTAAACTCTGCCCTGTACATACATGAATGCACCACAGTGAATTCTACCTTCATGTATACCTGTACATCACTGATAAAAACTTAAACCATAAATGAATAGAAGGAAGACCAGAAAGTAGAGGGGGGACAGGGAGAGGGAGGAGGGGAGGAAATGGAGAATTACTGCAGATTGAAGTGGAACAAGTTGTATTCCATCCTTTTATGATTATGGCAAAATGAACCCTAACATTATGTAAAATTATATATAGTTCTTTATAATTAAAAGAGAAAGAAAGAAACAGGGTAAAGGTAACTGTGTATTTATGGAATGGTAGAGAAAGTGAAAATTCTAAACTATTTACCATAGGATAAAGTTACATGACTGTGATATATGCTTGGATGTGGTCAAAACATCGCTACCTCACATCATAGGAGTCGGGTATGTCAATACAGGTGAATACGAAAGCAGGCTTTGGTTCATGATATAGAACTCCACAACAGAAATTCCAGGCCAATGAAGAAAACTGTGGAACCACAATGAGGATATTTAAGTATATTGACTGAAGTAGGTAATTAGATTAGATCTCTCTTCCCATCCATTTTATTTTTTTTAAATTTATTATATATTCTATGATGTGAATTTAGTGACCAGTTTAAGAATAGTGGAACAAAGGAGTCTGGGGATGTGGCTCATGGGTAGAATGCTTGCCAAGCCTGCCAAGGCCCTGGGTTTGATCCCCAGAGCAACCAGAAATTAAATAAATAAATACATAAGTAGTGGACTTAAGAATTTTGTAGTGATTCATTTTTTCTTACTGATACTCATCAATGAATCTTTTGTTGAGCTTGTAAAATAATCACTTATCAAATAATGTTTCATAGAAAAAAATCATCTTTCATATAGAAAGAGAAGACAAAATACTGTCCATTAAACTTCTCATGAAAATGGAAGACATTTCTAATAAGTTGTTTCATATTTTACAACAAAAACTCCTTCACATATGATGTGAATATTTTTATTAAATATTTAATTAATGTATCTTACTTAAAATATCTTACTTACATAGTAAGAAAATTTCTACTTCTGTATATTGACGAATACTATTTATGGTGCTTTGTATTTATTTTTCAGAAAAAGCCTTCTGATATAAAATTTTCTGAATATTCCAAAATTTATTGAGACAAGAATTCAGTCAATAAACAAGTTTCATACTTGTGTACTTGTTTTTCAAATTATTTTAAATAGACAAAATTTTACACATTTATGACATCGAACATGATATTTTAATATCTGAATGCATTGTGCAAGCTATTTAACATAAACATTACTTTATTATTTATCCATTTTTAGTGGTGCCAACACAAAATCTGCTCTGATAGCAATTTCAAATAAGCAACATATTGCTGTTAACTGAAGTCACCATGATGTTCAATAGATGTCCTGTACTTATGTATCCTGTCTTTTGACAGACATCTTCTCAGTTCCCCCACCTCAGAGCTTGCCCTAAAACAATGCTATTAGTGTCTTCTTTCCAGGGACATCTGCACAAGAACCTTTGTGGTTGTTCCGGTTGTTCCAAGAGCGTATGCTGTTTATGTAATTGCCTAATCATAGATTTATCAAAATTTCAGTATTCTCTCTAGAGTAATAAGTAACATTTCAATATTTTCAAGATATGTTTTTGTTTTTCAGGAAAGGAAAACATACATTAAAGGAAAAAAGTTCAACCACTTTTAACATTAAAACTATTTCAAGACATTAAATTCATCTTTGAAAAACAAGAACACAAATTTAGCCATTTTTTTACAAAGTTTGATTTTACATGTACAATATCAATATCCTGAATGCTTAATAACTATATATGATTATGGCTTGAAAATATTTTATTTCATCTCTATTTTTGTTAGGAAACACTATTTTATGGCTTGGCTAATTATGCTATGGATGCCCCCACATGATTTGAAACATGAAGAATTAATTATCACCTGGTTTCTTTACCATATAAGTGAAAGTATTTTTGATTTTCATACCTTTACCAGTTTCTTTTTTTTACAACCATTCCCCAATGTATTTTATTTTATCTTTATTCCTTTTACTTCCACTTGTGTCTTTCATTGAAATTTTATTGTTTGTTTGTTTTAAACCTATGGCCTTACACATAAAGAGGATATATTTTATTGAATTTATAACTGCAGTGGGTAAGGGACTGCAGACAATTCTCAAGGAATGATCTTTGGGAATATATAATAGCATACAATTTTCACATAAGAAAAAAGGGAATGCAAACCCACCTATTCTTTCTACCATCATGCACATTAAAGAAAAATTGGCTTTGTAAGTTTTGAAAAGCAATAAGTGTTTACAGAGCCAGAAAATCTAGGAGAAAGAAATATTTGTCCCAAGTTAAAACAAAGTCAACAATATAACATAGAAATCTACATTAACATGAAATTCACAGTAAGATTCTTTAAAAAATATTCTACTACCTGCAGGATTTGTCTAATCATGTCCCCTGTGGACTCCGAGATATATAATGTGACTCCTTCTCCATGGCATGGAAACAACACAGTCTTCTTTCTTATTCTCTTCCATAAATATTAAAACACAATGTTACTTGTAGTTCTCAGGTTTTACTTATTTATTTTGAAATGGAAAATTTCTAAAACTCTATCAAAAAATTAATGCTATTCTCTCATAAACAACTGAAATCAGAATAATGCTTTAAAATGTCAAGAATGCAATAAAGCATTTGACAACAAGGTAAGATAGAATATTCCTCTAAGTTCAAAGGAAATTTGTTAAATTTAGAAGTCTCCTTAACTAGCCTCCAACAGGGGACTGGGTGAAAAAATCAGAGCTAAAGCAAAAGAATCATGTATACAACAAGTACAATTATGACAGTGGGTTATTCACACTGTGGAACAAAAGTTTAGCACCTGCAGCTTAACCATCTCAGGGCTGAGCATGTAGCTATGGTAGAGTGTTGTCTAGCATGCCCAAGAACCTGGGTTCAATCCCCAGTACCACAAAAAATAGAAAGAAAATTTAGTAGATGTTATATTGCTTTTGAAAATTCCTTAAGTAGCCATTACATTCAAAGACAAAACACAAACTTCACTGTTCCTAGAAATAACATGTAGAACAATTCTAAATAGAATGGTTAATGTTTTCATACATAGTTAAAAATATCAGACCAGAAAACCAGACTCAGGAGATACAGTCATAACAGAGATATATATTTCAGACTTCAGCTGATATAACTTCTATCACTCTTTCAAACAAACTAATGAAGACCAAAGGACTCTCATGCTTAGAATGATGTTGAAGAGTCCAGTTCAAAATCTCAAGTGGCTGTATTCTTTGGGTTTGCATTTGACACAGGGTGTAATGTTTTGTCTTTTTTTCCTTTACTATTAGATTAGCCTATCATTTTATTATGTACTTATAAAGAGGCAATCAGAAAAGAGAGACGTAAATTTAATAGGTGTAGAAATAGCGAAAATGTGACATTTGTTACTGGGGAACAGGAAGTGGACTTCATTGAGGGTCTCTTTCTATACAGGAATAAATTTTGCCTCTCCTTCATCTTTGTGTAATTGGCTTTTGGTTCCACTTGCATGAGGGACTTCATATAGATGGCCATTGCAGGCTGAGTTATTTCCCTCTCCATATTCTTTTGTTGAAGGCCTAACCCCCAATACCTCAACATTCAACTGCATTTGAAGACTGAGACATCAAAGAGTTCATTAAGTTAAAATTGAGATCAGCATGACAGGCTCAAATCCAATTTGGCCAGAGTTTTCATTAAATGTGATATTAAGACACAAACACATAGAGAGGGCAGATGATATGAAAATACGGCTAGAAAATTGTCATTGATATGCAAGGAGAAAGGCTCTGAAAGAAAGGTCTTACTTTTAATTTAGACTTAGAGCTCCCCAAACTGTGAGGAAATAACTTTCTGTCATTTAAGCCACCCAGGCTGGGGGACTTTGTTATGAAAATTCAGGCAAACTAATATAATATTTTTTGTTTTGCACTTTGAAATATAAAGATGAAAATATGAATTGACAAAAGTCTAATTCTATGCATTACACAGAATGTATAATTTGAATAAAATAACATGTTAAACAACAGCAATCTTATTCAATGGTATATACTTCATCTGAATACTTATTTTCTTATCTGATACCAGCTCTGTTCCTTAACACAAGATAAGAATATGCAAGTATTTTATAGTACCTGATACTCAGGTGGGGCCTATACCAAACCTGAAATTGATCACATAATTTAACTATAGCTTCCTAGAAACGAGTGAAACTTCAAACTAAGTGGGATAATGAACATTAATCCTTATCAGCACAACAGTTCAGTGTGACAGAGTCACAAAAGCTTTTAGATTCTCAAGGCTCTGAGGATGGCAAAATTTCATATTGTTAATCTGAATATAAAACAAAATAATGTATGGTTCTAGTGTTAATCATTTTTCTGAATAGAGAATATAAAATCATTGAATGTTAAACAATTAAAAATTGTGTAAATCATTTTTTCATAATAGAACATACTCTGCCTTATGCTGTCACTTTTGGGATCAGAGTACCAAGATTTGTGACCCACACTTTTATTTGAAAGATTAATAGCCTACCACTTAAATAAATAGGGGGTTCCTTTGCAGGTAAGGTGACAGAGGATTCTTTTTCAATCTAGTGTCATTGTTGTAGGATTTCGAAGTCTGGACTAACAGCAAGTTGCTTTATAAGTCTCTAAAGAACAAAATCAGCAACTTTCCTATACTCTCTAACCATCAATTTTTCCAGAATTCTATCAGCATTACATTAGGCACTGGAGTTGCAAGTGTCACTTTCTAGGACAGGCAACACTTGCTATTTTTTCCCTATTAACTTCTTCATGAATTTGCAAAATGCTGAAACAAAGACATATTTCTGCCCTATAAAAGAACATGTGTTAGTTTCCATCACTATAAAAAGTACATGAATAATTAACTTACAAAAAAGAAAGTTTATGTTAGCTCCCAGTTTCAGAGGTTCCAGGCAACCATTGATTGCTCTTGTGGAATTGGACCTGTGCTGAGGAGGCACATTAGGCAGGGAGTGTGTGATGGGGCAAACCCACTCCCCGCATGGCCACCAAGGGAAAGAGAGCAAGGGGGCTGAAGTCCCACTGCCCCAGGGCAGGAACACCCTGAGGACTCATAGCTTCCCACTAACATTTTCACTACCACCCAATAGTGCCACAAGCTGCACACCAAACCTTTGACATATGGGCCTTTGCCATGTTTTAGATCTATAGAGTACATTTCCATAGAAAGGAGGGAACAAAGTAGATTGTTACAACACCTAAAACGTTTTGCAATCTGAGAGATGAGAAAATCCCGAACTTGTGTGTGTACTCGTGTGAGTCAGTTTTCCTTGATGTGACCAAAATACCTGATATGAAAAACTTAAAGGTGGAAGGATTTGTTTCTGGCTCATGGTTTTAGATGTCTTAGTCCATGGCCAGATTATTGTTTGCTTTGAGCATCAGGCTGAAGGGTGCAATAGAGAAGTGGTTCCGTTTGGGTAGCAGCAAACATAAGAAGCAGAAGGGGCTGGGCATAAGCAATACCCTTCTTGGACCTGTCCCCAGACCAGCTCAGCTCCGCCAAGTCAATTATCCATTGACGTCAGAAAAATGTGCATTTTTATTTTTAATTGACTCATCAAAAACATAAGAACTATATACATATTTATGGAGTAACATAGGAAGTTTTGTTAGATGTATGCATTTTGTAATGTTTAAATGAGATTAAATACATTTATCTATTTTTTTTTTTTGTACCAGGGATTCAACCCAGGGACACTTAAGTACTGTGCCATAACTCCAACCCTTTTTTATTTTATTTTGAGACAAGGTCTCAGTAAATTGCTTGGGGCCTTGCTAAGTTACTTAGGTCCTCACTGAGTTGCTAAGGATGGCTTTAAACTTGGGATTCTTCTACCTCAGCCTCCCAAGCTACCAGGATTACAGGTGTGTGCCACCACACCTGCCAAATTTATCTTCTTCAAAACATTATTTTTATGAGTAAAAATATTCAAAATCCTTTTTTCCCTAGCTTTCTGAAATAACAGGATACCATTATTATCTATAATCATTTTACTGAGCAAGAACATGTCACAACTTCTTACTGCTGACTGCGACAATACCCATTGACCAACTTTTCCCCATTCTTCCCTCACTCCTACTCTCTCCAGAGTAGTTAATCTGATAATCACCACTCTATTCAGAAAAAGTTTAGATTTCACGTATGAGTGAGAAACGCAGTTCTTGTCTTTCTGTGCCTGGCTTATTATACTTTACAGGCAATTGCTTCACATTAACTCCAAGATTAATATCCCTTCAGGTACAGCAGGAAGGAATGAAAGCTGACCTCAATCCACCATGGCATGAAAGATTATCTAATATTCACCTGTAGTTAAAGTAGAATAATTTGTGCACATAGATTATCCTTTCTAATAACCATATATCCCCCTTTCAATTAAAATTCTTGCAAAGGCATAGAAAAGGAAGCTCCTAAAACTTAAAAAAAAATAATTGACCCTGGCCAAAAAAAAAAAAACCCAAAAAACAAGTTTTAAAGGGCAGTTATAATGTACACTATCAAAATTCTTGATAGTGGTATGCCAGACAAAATATAGACAAATAGAATGTAACATTTAAGACTGATCTTAAGGTCAGAATAAAACCATGGGAGAGAGAGAGATGAAACAAAGGAAGAAAGGAAGAAAATGATGTAGGAAATAAAACACACATAGGAAAAAATGGTAATAGGAAAATGTTAGAATTTTAAATGCTGTTGATCCATAATGAAATGTAACTTTATTCCTCCTAATTTTTTCTGTATTTCTTGTATCTCAACAAGTATTTTATTTTCAATTTTTAAAACATCATTTCAACTATCAAAAGTAGGCCATTATCTCTCTGTGTTTTCAGTTCAATGTTAAAGAGTTTTATAAAAATAATAAAAAACTCAGAATCCAATTCTTCATCTGATAAGAAGACTGAGTGCCTGCTCTACTGGCCATCTGCTTCAGAAGTCCTGCAAATCTGGTCATCCCTTCCCGGCACCCTCCCCATATGAGGATGAGAACGTGTAAGGGACTCCGGGTTCCTGGGCTGCACTCCATCCAGCTCACTACAGCCAGGTTCTGAACACAATTTTGTTTGAATTAAGCTTTGGTGTCTTCCCCCCACCCCACCCCTAAAAAAAGTTTAATGTCATTATCCTTCACACATCTGGCAGAAACACTGGCAAATGCAATCAGTTCCTATCTCTTGACTCTATAAATAAATTCCATTTTTTATTCCATTCTGCTGGCTTGTTTCTCATAAATTTAAAAGAGCATAACAGCAACTTGCTTGTTGTATTGATTTTACAACCTTGAAGGTGTTTTTAATCTGAGGAAAAGTAAACCTTTATTAACAAGTTGTCACTTTCACAGCAGATAATTCTAAGTTACAGGATTTCATTAGGAAAGGAAAACATCCCCATCCAATAATGTGGAGTGCTTAAAATGGTATTTGCTAAGCCTGTTGATGTCTAATTTTCTAAAAGTATTACATTTAAGAAGTTCATTTGTCTGTATTACATAATACTTTGTAGGTTACTTATTTTAACTAATGTTCACCTATATCTGCTCATCAGAGAGGAGGACAGCTAACGATGCCTTGATGCTAATACAGGAAGAGGAGCAGAGCAGGAAGAGTTACAACAGAAATAAGGGGAAAGAGTAGAGTCACATAAATGAGGGGTGCATTACAGGCAACTTCAAAGGACCAAGCCAATCAATCCTTTCTAATTTAGACATGTTATAAGGTAGTTCTGCTCTAAGGAAAGACTTCTTTAATTTCAACTTTTTCTTCTACTTTAACCACATGTCTAACTCAATTAGAGCAGACATCTTTCAGTTACCAGTTAACATGATTAATTGATGTTTTGCACCTACATTTGCATGCATCTTGACTGGGTGGAGAAAGTGCTAAAGTCAGCTGTCCCTTAGGGTATTGATTCAGAGAAGCAAAACTTATTCTTCTCCCTGATGGATGGAGAAGAACTTCCATAGAGGCTGGAATTTACTCCTATTATCAGACCTAAATAGAGGTACCCAAACAGATGTTTCTCATAATTCTCTCTATTCTAAAATTTTGGAAATTAGTATCAGAACAGTAGACTTTCACCCTAAACAACTTTTTACCATCCTAAATTATGGTTAATGATAGGAGAGGTTTTCTGTCTGACTCCATGGTAAAATGAAATCTAATATAATATTGCATTTTGGAGGTTATACATTTGGAAAACTTAAGCTGATGTATTCATTTCTATTTGCTGCAAATCAAGTATCTAGCCAGTCCTTTAACACAATTCACCAGGGAAAGAGAGAGAGCAAATGCCTTTTCAAAGAGATATGTGCCTTGTTAGGGATGAGGAAGAACTGAAAATGGGGAAAAGTCACAATGGCAGAAAAATCAGGGATACAAATAAATCTCCTCACTCTGTGGTCGTGGAGGAGATGTAGGGGAATCAGGAAAGGAAAACAAGAAGAGAGAATACTCTGTCTCCTTCACCTCACCCCCATTTACAGGACTACATCTTCTACCATATACCTTCCCCAAACAGCTATGGAAAGTCAATCGGGTCCTGATCCTGACCTAATTTGGCAGAAGGATGTTGGATTTGGGCTCTCAATAATTTTTCTTGGAGTCTATGTGTTTAGAAAGATATGTAGGAGTTGCCCTCCCCTAAAGTTCCAGAAGTACCTAGGAGGTTGCTAATTTGCAAACCAATATCTGGAACTGGATTTGAGTGATCTTATAGTTGGGCAGCAAGACCAGAGATTAGGAATATTTTCAAGGTCAGCAGTGCCCCTGCTCCCTTGGAGAAAAACAGGTGAGAAAAGGAAACAAACAAAACAAAACAAAAACAAGACATAAAATTACAAGAATGAACTAAGTTTAAAGAGCTTCATAGTTTTTCTATCCCACAACCTGCAGAATGGAGATGTAGCAGGTAACTGGCACTTAAGTTTTTCACGTGTTTGCATATATCACGTGTACACTGGTCACCACCATACACTTGCTTTCCAAAGCAATGCTGGCTCTAAATTCCAGTAAATCCTTATAAATTTTAGACAATATATGCCACTTGTGAGTATGGTGTAATGAAGATAGAATGGGTTCAAATAATTTTAATTACTAATATAAAAGGAATTGTGTAGACAAGAACCTTAATTGCAAATATGTTGGATTTAACAAATGTGTATTGTGAATCAGCTCAAGCAACTTACAAGAACACTAACAATTTTACAAGAGAAAAAGGTCAGGTCTTTGAGATACTTTATTTTAAAATATGACTGAAAGAAAAGAGGTTCTGTTATGAATCTTAATGTTCTTAGTAGTTTTTTTCTTAGTAATTCTTTTAACCAGTCTATGGGAGGACACAATGGGCTAATTATTTTGTCAACAAAAGGATGCAACTGTGTAGAAGACAATAAGAAACAAAGGAGGAAGCATTCAGA
>NW_026694387.1:0-3686 GCF_021218885.2 Marmota monax | reverse complement strand
GAGTAGGATTTCATGCCTAATGTTGGTATAGGGAAAATACATGCATATACCAAGGTATAAATATGTATGTATTATATTTGATGTGTATCTATATATATTCCTTTCCCTATCTTAACAATGTGTATTATATGTGTGTTTGTGTACTATGAATTTATGAAATTTTCCTTCAGTTATTTAGAAGACTAATATTATTTTTAAAGCAATTATGACTATACTATAAGAAACCAGAATTTGAATTCTGGGTTTATATTTAAGATCTTTAAATAAAAATTAAACCATTTTAATTCTTTAAAAAAGGAATTGAATTCCTAATCACCCCCAGAATACTTTATGTGTAACAATTCATGACAACACATGACAATTGTAGCATAATTTGTAAGACATATAAAATAAAATAAATCCCTAAGGACCATGTTCCCTACTCTCAGCAGGTGTGTATGTGCTTTTACATACTTTGTTGCGGGGACTTGACATTCATAAATAAAGGCCAAGTGGTAAATATCATGGCATAGCTTTTTAGTTTCTCTACTCCCCACTGCTCTTGACCTTCCTAAATTTTTGCATGATGTATGAATATTGAGTGTTCAAAAGAGTAATATATTTTGCTGCAAATATGGTAGTAAGCAAAAGGAAAAACAAATTAGAAGATTGTGCCATGATTCATTAATCTATGTCTATTTGTAAAGAGAGAATTCACCAGTGTTTCTTGGCAAGGGTTTGCATCTTTAATTTAAAAAGCAGTTCAAGAATATGTATGATAATGGACCCTGAAGGACAAAACTCTACTTTCCACATCCCCCCATTTTCTCCCTGGTGACCAGCATTTTGCTGAAACTCAACACATTTATTAGGAAAAACTAGAGGGATCCCAAAAGCAACACAAATGAATAAAGGAAGAGTAAAGGTGAAAAAAACTATATGATCATTTCATAGGATTCATAAAACACTTTTCAACTCTTATGTGGGAAAGGAATCTGAATTACACTGACCAGTACATTTTAAAATTCTATCCTTATAGAGAAATAAAAACAAAACGTCAATTCCAGATTTATGTTTTGTTTATTTGCTTTTTTTAAAATACAAACTTAGAAGGCAGTGATAGTATGAAAAATCCACAGAACTGACCAAATAGTAGTGTTGAATTTAAAATTTAGCATTGGTCATTTCTAGCTATTGAACCTTGAGATGATCCATGCCACAATATCTTATTATTAATGGTAATGATAATGATAATATAGGTCTCTCTGAAATAAATACTAAGAGTAATCACATGGATAAAGCACATGAGAAACACTCTCAAATAGTCGCCACTCAAGATGTAAAAAAAAAAAAAAAAGAGTTTCTTTTTCTCTTTTATCTCCACTTTTTAGTAGAGAAACTATGAATACCTTTTCTGAGCTTCAGAATTCTTGGAAATTTTAAATAATTTAGATGTCTGGAGTCAAAATCTGATGTCCTGATATAATGATTTAATTGGTCTTAGGCTAGTCTGGACTACACACATACACACACACACACACACACACACAAACAGGAACACTATCAAAGGCCATTTCAGTAAGTAAAACGTAACAAGCACCACCTCTAGACGCAGTGCAAGGACAGTGCCCCAGACCCAGAAGCTCCACCTGTGCACCTTACCCTGGACATCCCCTAAAAAAACCTCTACACAGAGACTGTGTAGTTAGAGAATCTCTAACTACAGAGACTGTTTATACCCATTTTTATGTCTAGTAGTCATCAGTCAATATTATTTGGGATATTCATCAGTGTAATTATGTGTAGAAATAGAAAACTCAGTGTCATTGCATGGATAGTGATTCATTCTCTAAACATAACCATGAGGCTATACTCATCTACTCTCAAAGAGCATATGAGTAATGTCTAGATTTTTGTTTAGTAAAAATAGGGTTACTAGGCTGGGTTTTTGGCTCAGTGGTGGAGCTCTTGTTTAGCATGCGTGAGGCACTGGGTTTGATTCTAAGCACCACATATGAATAAACAAATAAATAAATAAATAAAATGAAGGTCCATCAGCAACAAAAAATTCACATATTTAAAATTGTAATGCATTCTACTATTATCATGTATGTAAGAAATAAAAATAAGTAAATTTTTAAAAATAGGGTTTCCATTGTACTGAGGGATACATATTTGGTTAACATGTGTCTGTTGTAAATTTTCCAAGGAGTGGAAATTTTTGTTATATTATATTCATGAGGTCATATTTTTGCAAAACTGACAATTTTCCAAATTGTTTCAAATACACTACTACAGAAAAATATGAGATATTCAATGTTGCCTTTTTTTTTCCCCCAACACTTGCATTTGCCAAAATTTTCATTTTGGCCTTTATTTTTTATGGGAATTTAGTGGTAACATAGTTGTACTTTGCATTTTTTGGTGATTATAAAACTGAGCAGTCTTGCATTATACAGATAAGCTTATTTGTGAAACATTTTTGTCCCAGACTGTTCCTAAAATTCTGTCTGTATTTTTCATTATTTTTAATTATTTTTTTTTTCATATTAACATAATGATCTGGAGACCAAGAGTTTTGATGCTGCTGCTGTTAAATAACTATTATCAAAGATATTGCATCCTTGGGTGACTGCCTTTAAATCTCTTAATGTTATACTTTAACACAGAATACCTTAATAAACTTTATGTCAGATCTGTCATTTTTTTTCCTTAGTATTCATGATTAGAGGTTTGTTGTTGTTGTTGTTTTCTGTGCACTTTTGAGGAAAAAGCTGCCTTCTCTAAAAGAACACAATTTTTGTTTGTTTTCAAGTAGAAGCTCTACCATAATTGTTAAAATCAAATTACAGTATCCTAAAACAAACTAGCACTCAAATAAATCACCTTATTCTGTTACATTAGAACTTGTCTGATTCAATGTCACACTTTGCTAGTTACTTAGGGTATTTGAACAACCATCCTGTAACTCTTCCCTAGCAAAATTTTGAAAAATGTGCTGAGGCGCTTCTGCCGTTTCTGCAGACTATGGTCACCATTACAAGATGGCGCTGGCTCCGCTGTGGTCTGTGACAAACAACTCCTTATTTGGGAGAGTTGGCGCATGGTTTTTCACCACCCTATGAGAAAGCTCCACGTGGCAGCTTCGCATTGGGGCTTGAGATGCTTTATTAAGGCTGGGAGGGGCATCCGAGAGAAAGAAGAAGAAATATCAAGGGCCTGAATAAACTGCTGAAAGAAGATTCCTGAGTTGCGTCTTCCTTGCGGGCAAGGGGTCGCGACAGAAAAATATAAATAAAAATTAACTTTTAAATTTTTTTAAAAGTATAAGATGTAATACATAGTTGAGTCTTGCCTATTATGCATAAGATCCTTGGTTTT
This sequence comes from Marmota monax, assembly GCF_021218885.2. Lineage (NCBI taxonomy): Eukaryota > Metazoa > Chordata > Mammalia > Rodentia > Sciuridae > Marmota > Marmota monax. The sequence continues at coordinate 326 of NW_026694387.1, read as the reverse complement.
ATCTCTAGTATTGCTAAAAATATAACAAAAATGTAATATCTGTTGCATAAGGACCTTTAGTTTTATTTTCTTTTCTTCACTTTCATTACCCATATTTTTGTTGTTGTTTTCTGCTTCTCCATATGAATTACAGAGTAAGTTGCCAGTTCTACCAAAAAGTATTTGTTATTTTGATGGTGACAGTGTGGATTCTACAGATTTACTTTGAGAATTGACACACTTATAATGAAATCTTCTAATCCATTACAAAGCTATATACTTTCATTTATTTAGATATCTCTAAATTCTCTCAATAATGATTATTATTATTGCTTATAGCATGATTT